>NC_133151.1:41171098-41417699 GCF_048418815.1 Hemitrygon akajei
CGACTAACAAGAAAGCTTTGAGAAGGTTTTTAGAAATGGTGGGGTATTACCGAAAGATCGGTAAAAACTTTGCAGATATCGCTCTACCCCATACAGAACTCCTGGGGAAGAGTGAGAGATTTGTATGGACTGACCTTTTCCAGGAGGCGTTTAAACGACTACAAACTATACTATGTCGTCATCCCGTACTCAGAGCACTTGATTTTTCAAAACCATTCTCCATAGCAACAGACGATAGTGACGAGGCTGCTGGAGTAGTATTACTGCAAAAGGGTGCGGATGACATTGAACACACAGTGGCTTATTTCTCCGAGAAATTTAACGTACAGCAGAAAAAATATTCCACTGTGGAATGTTACGTATTCAGGCAACAATAAATATATATGAGTTAGGCAAAGGTTTTTATAACAAATAACTCGTTTATTAAACACCGAAAACAAACCCCCCAAAAGTAAACAAACACTAGCTTAACCGGAATTCAGCTGCTGTGCGGCAGATTCACAGTTCTTAATAGCGTTGCAGTTCAAACAGTTCTTAAAGCGGTATTGAAAAAAAAACAGTTCTTTAAAGCGGTATGCCGAAAGTTCAAAAGCTCACAGTCCATTTAAAAGAAGAGACTTTTTAAGACGATATAAATTCTCTTCCACATCGTTGTCCTTCGATCCCCGGTGTCGAACTTTCCCACGAAGAATTTTATAAAACGTAATGGTTTAATGGCACTAACCTCTTCTTCCACACTCTGTCCTCAATCTCCCGCTATCCCAGCGGAGATTAACACGAGAACAGTCAACGAAATCCTTCCGAATGAGAATCAAATAAGGTCGAAACCAATCCACCATCGAAAATCGATTCTCCTCGATTTTTATCTTCCAAATTCTTATCTTCACTCTCCACCAGTAAAGAAACTGTTGGCAATGACCTTTTAAACTTTAGGCATGATATAAAACTTCATTTTTTAACTAAACTGCGTCATCACATTAAATCACGCAGTGACATGAAGTCAACGGCAAATCCCGCCACGAACTGCCCCACCTGACAGGGTGAGTCTTCCTTTTATAACCTGTAAAAAAAACCTGTCACATGACCTCTACTGGCGGGAAAACGACGTCACTCCACCATCACAAGACCATTACCTCAAGTCCAGTATAGCTTCAACCCCAGTCACGTGACAAGGGTACCACTGTCACGTGACATGGGTACGTAACACCTCCCTCCAAAAAAAAAAACATTTTTGATCTTACAAGAACAAAAATTTTAACAATTACTTACAAGAAAATCAAAGGTATAAATTATATAACATACACAATATACAATACAGTAGGAGTGTTACAATAAAAAAAACCACTCCAAAATTACATTGTACATTCAACATCGAGATAGACAATCAGCAACCACTTTATCTTTACCTTTAATATGAGTTATCACAATATTGTATTCTTGTAACATCAAACCCCAATTTAATAATCTTCTGTTTTTGTTTTTCATCTTACTCAGAAAAACTAACGGATTATGATCAGTGTAAACAATAAGTGGTTTTTGAGTTGTACCAACATATACCTCAAAATATTCCAAAGCTAAAACAAGAGATAACAATTCTTTCTCTATTGTTGAATAGTTTCTTTGATGCTTATTAAATTTCTTAGAAAAGTAAGCTACTGGATGATCAACCTCATCACCCTCATTCCTTTGCATCAATACTGCTCCCGCAGCTTCATCACTAGCATCGACAGCTAATGAAAAAGGTTTTTCAAAGTCAGGTGCCTTAAGCACAGGTTGTTGACATATCATTGTTTTCAATTTTTCAAATGCTTCCTGACAAGGCACTGTCCACACAAACTTCACATTCTTCTGCAGAAGGTTAGTTAATGGAAGGGCAACATTAGCAAAATTCTTACAAAATTTTCGATAATATCCTACCATTCCCAAAAATCTTCTGAGAGTTTTTTTTCCCCGTCGGAGTGGGAATCTCTAAAATTGTCTGAACTTTTGCCTGAACAGGAGCTACCTTACCTTGACCCACAACATAACCAAGGTAGTCACAGTGGCATGTCCAAATTCACTCTTAGCTAAATTAATAGTCAAGTTAGCTTTTGAAAGCTTTTCAAACAATTTCTCCACCGCAATTATGTGAGCTTCCCAAGTATCACTTCCTGTCACTAAATCATCAATATAAGCATCAGTATCTTTCAATCCCTGAATCACAGAGTTAATCATCCTCTGGAAAGTACCTGGGGCATTTCAACCCAAATGGAAGAACATTATACTCATATAACCCAGATGGAGTTACAAATGCAGAAATCTCTCTACCTCTGTCCGTTAATGGAACACACCAATACCCTTTCAATAAATCAATCTTTGTAAGGAACTTTGCTTTTCCAACCTTATCTACACAATCATCTACTCTAGGAATTGGATATGCATCTGTTTTCGTTACAGCATTCACCTTCCTATAGTCCATACAAAACCTAATACTACCATCAGATTTTGGCACCATAACACATGGCGAACTCCAATTCGAGTTAGAATGTCTAATAATATCATTCTCTAACATGTATTCAATTTATTCAATGTAGTCCTTCTTGGAACATCTGGAAACAAATCCTTATATTTAAAAATCAATTCCTGCATCTGTTGTTTCTGCTCTAGCTGTAAATGTGCTAATTTCTCATCCATATTTTCCAGAATGGTCGAATTAGGTAACCTAACAGAAACAATGTTAGATTTAGAATGAAAGTCAGATGAATCATCTATCATGTTCCCAGTTAAATCAAACTCATTCTCACTAACCACAACAGTCACAGTATCAGATTGTTTCCCAAAATATGGTTTAATCATATTTATATGGCAAAGTTGTGTTGACCTTCTACGATCTGGAGTTTTTATTACGTAATCCACATAATTGATTCTAGACACAATTTCATAAGGACCATGAAATCTAGCTTGTAAAGGATTTGTCTGCACTGGGAAAAGAACCAACACCTTATCTCCAGGCTTAAACATCCTCATCCTAGCTTCTTTATCATACCAAGTTTTCATTTTCTCCTGAGCCAACTTTAAATTTTCCTTGGCTAAGCTACAAGCTTTATGTAACCTGTCCTTAAATTTCAAAACATAGTCCAACAAATTAGTATGCACTTCCTTACTAATCCACTGTTCTTTCAATAAATCTAAAGGTCCTCTAACTCTATGCCCAAACACAAGTTCAAATGGACTAAAACTTAAAGATTCCTGTACCGATTCCCTTACTGCAAATAAAAGTAAGTTTATACTCTCATCCCAGTCACTTTCATTTTCCACACAATATGTCCTAATCATATTCTTGAGGGTAGAATGAAACCTCTCCAAGGCACCTTGCGATTCTGGATGGTATGCAGACGAAGTGATTTGCTTAGCTCCCAATTTATAAACTATCTGTTGAAACAATCCAGACATAAAATTACTGCCTTGATCAGTTTGTATTTCCTTAGGTAAACCAAAATAAGAAAAGAATTTTATAAGAGCCTTTGTCACAGTTTTATCTTTTATATTCCTAAGTGGTACTGCCTCTGGAAACCTAGGCGAAGTACACATGATAGTCAACAAATACTGATAACCAGTTTTTGTCTTTGGTAATGGACCAACACAATCTACAATAACTTTAGAAAACGGTTCACCAAATGCTGGAATAGGTTGTAATGGAGCTACTGGTGTAACCTGATTTGGTTTACCCACAATTTGACAAGTATGGCACGTTTTACAAAACATCGCCACATCTTTTCTTAGACCAGGCCAGTAAAAATGTTTTAACATCTTGTCCACAGTTTTCCTTACCCCTTGATGTCCACCTAAAGGCACACTATGAGCTAAAGTCAAAATCTCATTTCGATAAACTTTAGGAACAACTACCTGGTAAACAACATTCCATTCCTCACTTGCAGGAATTGTAGGCGACCTCCACTTCCTCATCAACACTCCTTTTTCCAAATAATATCCTACTGACACCTTCTCAATTTCACTACCTAGTAAAACTTGTTCTCTTAATTTTATAATCTCAGGATCTCTATTCTGCTCTGCTATCATCTCCTTCCGAGACAGAGATAAATCTTCATAGTCAGACTTACTCCCAGAATCTTGTTCAAACAACGAAGGTAAGAAAGTCTCTGACACATCCTCAAAACTCGAATCCTGAGTTGAACAGTCATGAGTAACAACCTCATTCTGCACATCAATTTTTTTAGCCATAGCTCTAGTCACAACACAGGAAGAATCTGTGTTAGAATTCATCTCTGGTTCCTCTGACTCCATTGTCAAATGTACTTCAGGAAAAACTTGTCCACCTGCCAAGTCATTACCTAACAATAAAGAAATACCCTTCACAGGTAAGCTATGCTGTAATCCTACTTTAACAAATCCTGTAACTAACCCTGACTTTAAATTTACTTTATGTAAATGTACAGGCATAAAATCACTTCCAACACCTCTTACGTAATTTACCTCACCAGTATCACTCTCTTCATTAAACTTCAACACACTATCTAACATCAGTGATTGAGAAGCTCCAGTATCCCTAAGGATTTTTATTGGCACCAGAGTAGATCCTTCTTTCAAGGATACAAACCCTTCAGTTATAAAATGATCATATCCCTTTCTAACTTGGTCAGACTCTAACAAATCCTCATTTGTGTTTACCAAACCCTGTAACTTTACAGGTGCTTTAGTATGTTGCACACAAGCATCTGGAACTGCTTCCTTCTCTTTCTTTTTCAATTTGAAACAGTTAGCTATTACATGGCCAGGCTTCTTACAATAGTTACAAACAAGACCAAACTGTCTTACCTTCACAGGTTTTCCTTCCTCCTTACCTCTCTCATTAACCTCTGATTTAATTTCTGATTTACCTTGAGTCTCCATATTATTTTTCCTCTTAAAAATTCTATCCTGAGGAAATTTATTCTTATGGATTAAAACATACTCATCAGCTAATCTAGCACAGTCCTGCAATTTATCAGTATCCCTCTCATTTAAGTAGGTCCTTACTTCAACAGGAATGCTTCTTTTAAATTCCTCCATTAAAATCAGCTCTTTCAATGCATCATAGTCCCCATTTACATTTTTAGAAGAAACCCATCTCTCAAAACACATAGCTTTATCATAGGCAAATTCCACATAAGTCTTTTCCACAGACTTTTTCAAACTTCTGAGTCTTTCTCTATAGGCTTCTGGGACTAATTCGTATGCTTTGAGAATATGCATTTTCACAATATCATAATCTAATACTTGCGCAGCAGTTAAAGCTGTCTTGCTGTGCTTTGACTTTAATTACACTCTGTAACAACACTGACCATTTATCTTTCGGCCAGTCTGACATCCGAGCAATAGTTTCAAAATGTTGAAAATATCTTTCCACTTCTGTTTCACTAAATGGAGGGAACAATTTAATTTCTTGACTAGCACAAACAGTTTTTTAGAATCAGAAGACTGATTCCCAGACCTTAATTTCGCCATTGCATATTCAAAATCTCTCTGCTTCTGTTCAGCTTCCAACTTACACCTCTCTAACATCATTTGTTCGATTTGCAACTGCATCTCCAGATTACTTATTGGAAACGATTCTAAAATCGATTCATCAAATCACCCGAAGCCACAAAATGTGATGCGATTTTTTCTCTGTATTACAGCTTTTGATGTAGTCTTCAAAGTACCTTTAAGTTGCAATCTACGAGCTATCTCAGATACATCAGTTTTTTTCGCCTTCGCTAACAAATCCGCGGCTGGCGAATCCAGAAACTCATCAATATTCATCGTTGCCGAATACCACTCACAAGCCAATCAAACAAAAAGAATCGAGTAATCCCGTTACCAAAACACCGATTCAAAAACTAACAAGCATTTAAACTCAAACGATCCAATCCGGACGCAGCCCCCAAATTTATGTTACGTATTCAGGCAACAATAAATATATATGAGTTAGGCAAAGGTTTTTATAACAAATAACACGTTTATTAAACACTGAAAACAAACCCCCCAAAAGTAAACAAACACTAGCTAACCGGAAATTCAGCTGCTGTGCGGCAGATTCACAGTTCTTAATAGCGTTGCAGTTCAAACCAGTTCTTAAAGCGGTATTGAAAAAAAAAGTTCTTTAAAGCGTATTGCCGAAAGTTCAAAAGCTCACAGTCCATTTAAAAGGAGAGTCTTTTAAGGCGATTTAAATTCTCTTCACGTCGTTGTCCTTCGATCCCCGGTGTCGAACTTTCCCACGAAGAATTTTATAAAACGTAATGGTTTAATTGGCACTAACCTCTTCTTCCACACTCTGTCCTCAATCTCCCGCTATCCCAGCGGAGATTAACACGAGAACAGTCAACGAAATCCTTCCGAATGAGAATCAAATAGGTCGAAACCAATCCACCATCGAAAATCGATTCTCCTCGATTTTTATCTTCCAAATTCTTATCTTCACTCTCCACCAGTAAAGAAACTGTTGGCAATGACCTTTTAAACTTTAGGCATGATATAAAACTTCATTTTTTAACTAAACTGCGTCATCACATTAAATCACGCAGGACATGAAGTCAACTTGGCAAATCCAGCACGAACTGCCCCACCTGACAGGGTGAGTCTCCTTTTATAACCTGTAAAAAAACCTGTCACATGACCTATACTGCGGGAAAATGACGTCACTCCACCATCACAAGACCATTACCTCAGTCCAGTATAGCTTCAACCCCAGTCACGTGACAAGGGTACCACTGTCACGTGTCACGGATACGTAACAGGAAAGGACTTACTATCGCTTATTCTGGCTTACAACATTTTGAAGTTCATGTCTGTGCTGCCCATAAGCTACTGAAGTTTACAGAGATCATAATCCATAGTAGTTTTCTGACTGAACAGAAGGTTGTTGAATTGGAGTCCTGATATTGCAAGAATATGAACTAGAAATAAGACATGTCAAAGGTAACTGACAACATTATAGCCGATTGTTTATCTAGATGTCAAGTTTGAAACTGTACCCATTTTACTCTGTTATCTGTTGATTACTTATGTATTGTTTTTAAACTCTGCAATACACAATTAACCTGAAAATTTTCCTTCGTAAAAATTTATTTTACGAAGAAATAGGGTCTATTCTGGACCCTAGTTTGAAAAGGGGTCCAGAATAGACCCTATGAACTGTGCTGCTATTAAGAGAGAGGAGAGAGAGAGAGAGGAGAGAGGAGAGAGAGAGAGAGAGAGAGAGAGAGAGAGAGAGAGAGAGAGATGAGAGAGAGAGAGAGAGAGAGAGAGAGAGAGAGAGAGAGAGAGAGAGAGAGGAGAGGAGAGAGAGAGAGAGAGAGAAGGAGAGAGAGAGAGGAGATGAGAGAGAGAGAGAGAGAGAGAGAGAGAGAGAGAGAGAGAGAGAGAGAGAGAGAGAGAGAGAGATGAGAGAGAGAGAGAGAGAGAGAGAGAGAGAGAGAGAGAGAGAGTGCTCGGGAAGATTGATGTTATGGTTCTCTACCAGCTTGTTTACCTTTTCCCAAGGTCACTTGCCTGCTTGTAGACTTCCTTCAGAAAGCGAAGGGCGGATCAGGTTGATGGACAGCTGGTGCCCAACATGGAGAGATAAAAGCCAGGTCCGCTGTTGCACAGACAGACACACCCCGAGGCACACAGTGCGGACCCTAATGAGCTTTTATGCACCCACACAAAGGTGGGTGTTTTTGGAGGATCGATTCGGGGAAATTGATCAGTGGCTCACAGTGTGAAAAGATGCGACCAGTGGGGAATTATTTGTGTGTCTATCCTTGCCTGGGTGATAATTCCACCACTGAAGAACGGTCGTACGTATTATGGTCATAGTCGGTGACCACAACAGGGACTTTGGAAGACAACGGGAAGATCGACGGCACCAGCTCTCACCCCCCTCTCTCTCTCCAACGTTTACTCAACTAACTACCTCGAACTGAACTGAGCTTTCTTCATCATATCGTAAGTCCGTACCCATTTTCCCCTAGGTCTGAAAGAGCTAGTTTTGTTTCTATTTCCACACATATATTTATATATAAACATAAATATTTAAAATGTAAAAAATATAATATATATATATATATCATTGCTAACCTGTTCAATATATTTGCATTTATATTACTGTATTGCTTAGTTACTAATAAATATTATTAGTTTATAATAATACCAGACTCCAATGTGTTTTCCATTTCTGCTGGTTCTTTAACCCGGTCACGGGGTACGTGACGCAGTTAACAGGCAGCCGGCACCTCAACAGCTGACAACCTATGAAGAGAGTTTATTTATTTATTGACATACAGCGGCGGAATAGGCCCCTCCTGCCCTTCGAACTATAGTGCTGACAATCCCCTGATTTAATCCTAGCCTAGCCCTAGGACAATTTGCAATGACCAGTTAACCTACCAGCTGGTACGTCTTTAGTCTGCGGGAAACAATCGGAGCACCCCGAGAAACCCCACGCGCTCACGGGGGAGAACGTGCAGGCCGCGGTGTGATTTGAGCCGGAGTCGCTGGGTACTGTAAACCATTGTGCTAAACACCACGCTACCTGCTTGTTTTTTTGTTTGTAACTCATCTCAGAATTAATCAGGGCTTTGTCTTTGCAATGGTATGCACGACAGCCGAAATTAAACCCTTTACTGCCCGCCAACTCCGGATCACAATAAGAGCTAAATTCGGAAAAAAAAGGACACTAAGCTTTCTGGTAACACGGTAGTCACGACGGTAGACAGATTGAATGCCGTTGGTAGATGGTTGGATCGTCCTATTGGAGGTAATCATTGCCTTGAGATCCTGTTGCGAGTATATTAGTTGTGAATGATCTACGCATCCTGGATTGTCTTGACGCATGCAGGCAATGAGAGTTTTATTTCCTGGGAAACCGGAAATGGAAATGAAGCAAATAAATCATTCAGCGAATATCTCCCCTGTGTCTTACAGATGGGAGGGGAAACGTTACTGAAACAGCTGAATGCTTGTTCCAGCTCAGTCCACTGCGGGATTTCTGCAGTGATAGCCTGGATCTGGTGTGATCGACTGTTGAACACCGCAACAATTTTCTTTTATGGTGGGGGATATTGTCTTCCCTTTGTTTCCCTTTGAGTTCAATTTTATCAACTCTGAAGGTGCGCTCTGTCGAAGGATGGAATTCACTTCTGGGGAGTCAACTTCTAGATTCTACCAGTAGAAGTCAGATTAGAACAAGTGATTGTATCCTTGGCCCCTCTTTGAATGTTCTTTCGATCACCAACATTCCCGAAAGCCTAGAGGGTGATAACTTGATGTCATTATTACTGGCAGCAACAGAAATAATAAACCTGATATTACAGATCATTTAACTTTGGAGCGAAAGTTAGAGTCCAGGATAGAAGACGCAACAGCACAACTCGTGTAAAACCTTAATGGAACGATAGAAAAGTGTGGAATTATAAAGAAAGGTGCAAAGTGAGGTGAATACTTATGATTTCAAGAACTTCAATTTCATTTGAATTTTTAAATATCTTCAACCGATCCCCTCGCAACCCGTTCAGAACAAACTCGATTTCAGTAACCCAAAAGACGACTAAAATGTTACACCTTTCAATTATTCTAGTAGATCTTTTCTCCTCACTCGCTAACGTCTTCCCATCTTTGCTAAAGTACGGCACCCATACATGAAACACAACACTCCTGAAACGTGGAATATACTCAATATATTTCATAGATCTGGCGGCATCTGTGTAAAGTTAATGTTATATTTTGTGTAGTTAACAAGGCTTTTTTCCCTTTGAGTTATTATTATCACACGTTTTGCTTTCCATTTATATCGTCTGCCACATTTTCTTCAATTTTCTGCACAATCCAATGGGCTCCAACCTATCAGCCCGTCCCCACCCTGAAGCCACCACCACCCTCTGAGGCTGGATCTTTATTCAACGGGACTTCGTCGCCCTGCTTCCCAATGCTTCTATTTATAAAACACAGAATTCTGTCTGCCTGATTTCACAGCAACACTGAGCTGTGGAGATGCTTCTTAACGCTGTTCACTGGTGCGCTTTCCCACTAATGACATATAGCAGTTCATACCTGTTGCCGGTATGTGAATTCTCTCTGAGAGAGCACTGCTATGGTCTGACTTGGATTATTCCTTATTTCATAACCTCATTTTATTTAACAACATCGGTACTCAGCATGATAGACGCTGGGTCCAATAGCCGCTGTGTACGTGGTAGACAGGAGTAAAGAGGAGATGCGAGGTAGAGGAGTTTCCGTGGTCAGGAACCAATCAGAAATAAATTAAATTTGCAGATGCTAGAAATCAAAGTAATACACATAAATTGCTGTAGGAAAGTAAAAAAAAAACCAGTCAGTATCTATAAAAGGGGTAAACAGAGGACGTTTCGGGCCACGACCTGTCATCAGTACTGGAGCAAAGAGATAAGCCGTCGGGTTAAATACGTGGGGAAGAGCCGGAGAAGTACAAGATGGTGGGTCACAGATGAAACTGGGAGCAGAGAGCAGGTGAAATAAAGAGCTGAGAACTGGATTGGTGAAAGCGATAGAATGCTGGAGAACAGCAATCAGATAAGAGAGGACAGAAGGCCTGGAAGAAAGGAAAGCGGAAGAGCACGAGAGGCAGGTGATGGGCACGTAAGGAGATATGGCGAGAGAGGGAAATAGGAATGGGGAATGGTGAATGGGGGGGCGGGGCAGGTCAATCACCGGAAGATCGAGGAATTGATGATCATGCCATCAGACTGGAGGCTACTCAGAGGGAATATAAGGTTTTGCTTCTACAACTTGATTGTGGCCTCATCGTGGCAGTAGAGGAGTGCATGGACTGACATTACAGAATTGAAATGGGTATACATTTGGTTAGGCTCTAGGTCACATCTACGACAGTCATGTCCTTCTGAGACCGAGCCCGAGTTCATGGTTAGAATGCGAAGTTTGCTCTTCGATGAAAAGCAGCTTCAGCCGACGCTTGATTCCAGGAGCAACTCTCTCCGATCCTGGGACCAGTGGATTTCCTCCACTGAGGCTGAGTGGGACTGTTTTACTGGAAATGGGATTACACTCACAGAGCGTGGTTCTGTGTCCCCTGTTGAGTTTGTGGAAGTACAACAGGAAATCCATCTGATTGCTGATCAGTCCCGTGGGAAGAGCTCGTTGGAGGCGGAGAGTCCTGACGGATTATGGTGTGTTGGCACCAGGTGTTGTGTTCTCCCAGACAACCTGTAGAAACGACTAAAACTCCCCGTTTGGTTAATCTTAACTACATTCTACAGAGGTGTGGTTGAGAGTGTGCTGACCTTTTGCATCACAACCTGGTACTCCAGCTGCATTGCTGCCGACGAAAAAGCCTTGCAGAGGGTGGTTAGGGGAGCAGAGAATGTTATTGGGGTCTCCCTACCTTCTGTCCAAGACCTCTTTCAGAGTCGATGCCTCCAGAAGACACGGTACATCATTAAAGACCCCTCACACCCTCTCCATGAACTGTTTGTTCTTCTGCCATCAGGTAAACATTACAGGAGCATCAAAACTAAAACCACAAACAGCTTCCTGCTACAGGCAATCAGACTGCTAAATAGCTGTCTACCTGACTCTGCTTTGGACACTTTTAACTTGCACTGGACCCTTATAACTTGTTTTTAACCGACATGTGGCTGTTGTGTTTTATTATTTATTGTTATGTTTATTATTTAGTGCTGCGTTTGTTATGTTATGATTGCACTGCTCCTGGGAAACGCTGTCTCATTCTGCCCTGCAGAGCTGTTGTACGGTTAGAATGACAATAAAGTTTTTGAATCTTGAATCTTGAATCTCAGGAGCCCTTCACCCACCGTTTCTGGAAGTAGCAGCTTCTCACGACTTGTCATGCGCTGGATCACAATTCGTGCAACCACCACCTCTGGAAGAGCGATGGTCAGAGACTGAATTACACTGTCAACCTTCCCAATGTGCAGTTGGATCAAATGTCGATCCTGGTTTAAAAACTAAAGTACCGTTCCTGGTAAGATATAAATGACTATTCTAATATTAATCGTCTTATGAGACTTTGGGAATAAACTTCCATTCGTACACTTCATGAAGTAGTCTGGTTTGGTCGCCAAGTACCAAATGCAATGCACGCAGGATTCGAACTATGCCGGTGTCCGGTCCCTAGCACTGTAGCTGGTCAATGATTTCAAAGACTGGGGATTGAAAATTCGCTACCATTTCCCCGTGGCTGTTTCAAAGACATCGCCACCATCAGAAGCTTCAGAGCATCAGCTGAGTTTGATTGGCCTTGAGCAGGAATTCACAATTGGAGTCCACAGAGCCCTCGGTTAATGGCAGAGGTGCATGTCTTTAAAAGGGCAGGAACACCTGGTCTTGAGGCTGTGGTACAATGACTCTCAGAACGAGGAATCCGCTCTAACTCGAGGCTTTTCTGTAACCCTATCATCAAACTGAATAGTGTGAGATTCCTGTCATCAAACTGAATAGGGTGGGATTCCCGTCATCAGACTGAATAGGGTGGGATTCCCGTCATCAGACTGAATAGTGTGGGATTCCCGTCATCAGACTGAATAGCGTGGGATTCCAGTAATGAAACTGAATAGGTTGGGATTCCTGTCATCAAACTGAATAGGTTGGAGTACCCCTCATCAAACTGAATAAGGTGAGATTCCTGTAATAAAACTGAATAGGGTGGACTGTGCCTTTAAAAGAGAGAAAGAGGGGGAGAGACACTGACTACAGTACTGCTGCCTTCTTCTGGGTTGCTGTGGTGAGAGAGAGGTGGATTTACGTGATGGACGGTTTGATGTTTACAGTTGCTTTGCAGCGTGTTTATTTAAACAAGGGCAGATGACTCTCTCACAGATACTCAGAGTGCTCTCAAGGGTGGGTTGAGGATCGATCAGGAGAGTCACGGTGTGTTGAAGGGCTGACCCTGCGGAGGCTACCAGTGTGTTTACCTTTGCCTAGGTGGTTGTTTTCCCTTGAAGACGATACCCTTTGTGATGAGCTACGTTTGGTTAACTCGAGAGTGGATTCGGAGTCCGACGACGGAAGACCAACGACACCTGTTTATTCGTTCTTCTCCTATTGTGGATTTCACCTTGGCTTACAGACACCTCTCTCTCCCCCACTTACTCCGTGCATTGAACTGAACTTTCTTACAGTACCATCGTAAGACATTAAAACTTGCCACCCGAGCTGAAATCGAATTTGGGAATAATATTCTCTCTCTCTCTCTCACACACACACACACACACACACACACACACACACACACACACACACACACACACACACACACACACACACACACACACACACACACACACACACACACACACACACCATATACATAACGCTGCTAACTTTTGATTTACCCGGTTTAAGCTACTATATTAAAGTAGTTACTAATAAATAGTGGGTTTTAGCATCAAAACCAGACTCCAGGCGTGGTCTATTGCTGCTGGTTTGTTTAAACCGTTGCGTGTACGTAACACTATCCCTTTCATAATTTTATATGTTTCTATAAAATCTCCTCGCACCTTTCTGAATTCCAGTGACTATAGTCCCAGGCGTCTCTATCTCCCTTCATAGTCTAACCACCTTATCTCTGGAATCGACGTGGTGAAACTCTCTGCCAGTACACCTTCCTCAAGTGAGGAGACCAGAACTGCACACAGTACTCCAGATGCGGGCCTCACCAGTATCCTGTACAGTTGCAGCATGACTTAACTGCTCTTAAATTCAAGAAGAGCAACATTCCATTTGCGTTCTTGATAGCCTGCTGCACCTGCAAACTAACCTTTTGCGATTCACGCACAAACACACCCATCCTTCTGCATAGCAGTACGCTGCAATCTTTTACCATTTCAATGATAATCTTTCCTTCGAATGTGGATGGCCTCGCATTTACCAACATGGACTCTATCTGCCATAGCCTTGCGCACTCACTTCACCTATCTATATCTCTCTGTATCGTCTGCACAATTTGCTTTTCCACTCAATTTACTGTCATCAGTAAACTTAGACATAGTACACTCGGAACCCTCTTTCATCACATGACACCAGTGTATACGGTGAATAGTTGTGGGTCATGCACCGACCCCGGCGGCTCACCGCTCAACACTGAGCATCCATCTGTTCCCCTTTATCCACTATGCTTGTAATATCTGCAAATAACTCCAGAAATTTTTTGAAACAAGACCTGCCTTTGCTGGATCCAGGCTGTGTCTGCCTGATAAATCCAGTTATTTCCTGATGTTCACTATTTCTTCTTCTTTAATGATAGCTTCACGCATTTTCCCAACTGCAGATGTTAATTTAACTGGCCTATAGTTCCCTGCCTCTTTCCTACATCCTTTTTTGAACAATAGTGTGACACTTGCCTTCTTCCAATCCGCCAGGACCTGTACAAAGTCCAGGGAATTTTGGTATATTATCAGCAAAGCCCCAACTATAACCTCTGCCATTTCTTTCCGTACCCTGGTATACATTTCATCAGGACCAAGGGACTTGTCTGTCTTCAGGCCCACAGTTTGCTCAGCACTACCTCTTTAGTGATAGCTATTGTATCGAGGTCCTCACCTCCCATCACGTCCATATCATCTCTCTTCAGCTTGTTATCGTGTCCTGAACCGTGAAAGCTGACACAAAATATTCTTTCAAAGCTTCAGCCATTTCCTCCTTACCCAATATCAATTCCTCCTTCTCACCCTCCAAGTGACCTACGTTCACTTTGGCCATCATTTCTGCTTTTTATAAATATAAAATAACTTTTATTACCTCTTTCTATATTATGTGCTAATTTATTTTCATGATCTAACTTATCTTTCTCTATTGCTTGCTTAGTTGTTCTTTTTGCTTTTTAAAGTTTCTTCAATCTTCCAGTTTCTCACTACTATTGGCGACTTTGTAGGCACAAGCTTTTACTTTGATGTCTTCCTTTATTTCCTTAGGTTATCCATGGCTGGCTCTCCCTACCTGATGCACCATCAATAACTCTCTCTGAGACGTAAAGGCGAGATATCGGCTTTTATTGACTGGAAGAAAGAACAAGCAGTAGTTGACCACCATTCTACATCCTGGAGAATGAGGGCCGGACTCAGGCCTCAATCGCCTTTATACCGGGGTCTGTGGGAGGAGCCACAGGAGCAGTCAGCAAGGGGCGTGTCCAGACAGGTATATGTAGTTCACCACACCACCCTTACTGTCCTTACATTTTATTGGAATATACTTCTGTTGAGCACCGTGAAAAATTTCTTTTAAAGTCTTTCCCTGTTCTTCAACCATCTCACCATGTAGCCAGTGTTCCCGGTCTACCTCATCCAACTCCTCCCTCATTCCTTTGTTCAGGCATAATACACTGGTTTTATATCAAACTATTTCAACCCCATTTGTATGAGAAAATTATGTTGTGATCACTCTTTCAAAGAGGATCCATAACTACGTTTGCTAATTGTGTACAGTTTTGGTCTCCAGGGTTAAGGAAGGACATCCTGGCTGTAGAGGAAGTGCAGCGTAGATTCACGAGGTTATTTCCTGGGATGTCCGGACTGTCTTACGCAGAGAGGTTAGAGAGACTGGGCTTGTACATGCTGGAATTAAGGAGATTGAGAGGGGATCTGATTGCAACATATAAGATCATTAAGGGATTGGACAAGTTAGAGGCAGGAACTATGTTCCAGATGCTGGGAGAGTCCAGTACCAGAGGGCATGGTTTGAGAATAAGAGGTAGGTCATTTAGGACAGAGTTAAGGAAAAACGTCTTCTCCCAGAGAGTTGTGGGGGTCTGGAATGCACTGCCTCGGAAGGCAGTGGAGGCCAATTCTTTGGATGCTTTCAAGAAGGAGCTAGATAGGTATCTTATGGATAGGGGAATCAAGGGATATGGGGATAAGGCAGGGACCGGGTATTGATAGGAGATGATCAGCCATGATCTCAAAATGGCGGTGCAGACTCGAAGGGCCGAATGGTCTACTTCTGCACCTATTGTCTATTGTCTATTGTCTAATTTTACCCGTCTCATTGCACAGGACCAGATCCAAGATAGCATGCTTTCCTTATAGGTAAAATAACATAATGTTCAAGAAAGCCATCACATATGTATTCTGTAGTCCTCTTCAGGACTGCCTGAACCAACGTGATTCCCCCAGTCTATCTGCAAGTTAAAGTCCCCAACGATACACAGTGAATAATTCAAATACTCATCCACTGCCTATCAGGCAGTGTGTTGCAGATTGTAACCTCCCTCTGGCGGAGAGAGGATAATTTTCCTCAGATCCAATTAAATCACACACTCCTCTCCTGAAACCTCATGTTGCATATACACCTCATTCTTGTGTGCGTTAAATTCTATCTGCTACTTTTCAGCCAATTTTTCCAACTGGATCACATCCCACGTCAAGATTTGCTAGCCTTCCTCGCTGTCCACGAAACAACTAATTTTGATGTTATCTCAATACTTGCTGATCCAGTTTACCACATTCTCATCCAGAACATTAATACAGATAGAAAACAACAATGATCCCAGCACCGGGAAGTAAAACCAGGGCAGGATGAACGCAGTGAACGACAGGATCCTCTCTCTCATCTTTAGTTTTAGACACCCACACCAAGAGAAACAGCCTCTACCTATCTAACCTTTGTATGCCTCAGGTAATTGTATTTACCTCCATCACCTCACCTCTCAGATCCCATTTTCCTCCTTCCTGTCACATTAAAACTATTCCGTCCGGTTTTAGAATGGAGAAAACTGCTCCTTGCGTAGAAGCAATCACGAGGAAATCTGCAGATGCTGGAAATTCAAACAACACACACAAAATGCTGGTAGAACACAGCAGGCCAGGCAGCATCTATAGGGAGATGCACTGTCGACGTTTCGGGCCGGGACCCTTCGTCAGGACTAACTGAAAGGAAAGATAATAAGAGATTTGAAAGTAGTGGGGGGAGGGGGAAATGCGAAATGATTGGAGATGACCAGAGGGGGTGGGATGCAGCTAAGAGCTGGAAAGGTGATTGGCGAAAGTGATACAGAGCTGGAGAAGGGAAAGGGTCATGGGACGGGAGGCCTCGGGAGAAAGAAATGGGGAGGGGGGAGCACCAGAAGGAGATGGAGAACAGGCAGTGATGGGCAGAGAGAGAAAAAAACAAACTAAATATGTCAGGGATGGGGTAAGAAGGGGAGGAGGGGCATTAACGGAAGTTTGAGAAGTCAATCTTCATGCCATCAAGTTGGAGGCTACCCAGCCGGTATATAAGGCGTTGTTCCTCCAATCTGAGTGTGGCTTCATCTTGACAGTAGAGGAGGCCATGGATAGACATATCAGAATAAGAATGGGATGTGGAATTAAAATGTGTGGCCACTGGGAGATCCTGCTTTCTCTGGCGGACCGAGCGTAGGTGTTCAACGAAACGGTCTCCCAGTCTGCGTCGGGTCTCACCAATATATAAAAGGCCACACCGGGAGCACCGGACGCAGTAAAACATACCAGCCGACTCACAGGTGAAGTGTCGCCTCAGCTGAAAGGACTGTCTGGGGCCCTGAATGGTGGTGAGGGAGGTGGTGCAAGGGCAGGTGTAGCACTTGTTCCGTTTACAAGGATAAGTGCCAGGAGGGAGAACGGTGGGGAGGGATGGGGGGGGGGGGGGCGAGTGGACAAGGGAGTCGCGTAGGGAGCGATCCCTGCAGAAAGCAGACGGGGGTGGGGGGGGAGAAAGATGTGCTTGGTAGTGGGATCCCGTTGGAGGTGGCGGAAGTTACGGAAAATTATACGTTGGACCTGGAGGCTGGTGGGGTGGTAGGTGAGGACAAGGGGAACCCTATCCCTAGTGGGGTGTCGGGCGGATGGGGTGAGGGCAGATGTGCGGGAAATGGGAGAGATGCGTTTGAGAGCAGAGTTAATGGTGGAAGAAGGGAAGCCCCTTTGTTTAAAAAAGGAAGACATCTCCTTCTTCCTGGAATGAAAAGCCTCATCCTGAGAGCAGATGCGGCGGAGACGGAGGAATTGTGAGAAGGGGATAGCATTTTTGCAAGAGACAGGGTGGGAAGAGGAATAGTCCAGGTAGCTGTGAGAGTCTGTAGGCGTATAGTAGATATCAGTAGATAAGCTGTCTCCAGAGATGGAGACAGAAAGATCAAGAAAGGGGAGGGAGGTGTCGGAAATGAACCAGGTAAATTTGAGGGCAGGGTGAAAGTTGGAGGCAAAGTTAATGAAGTCAACGAGCTCAGCATGCGTGCAGGAGGCAGCGCCAATGCAGTCGTCGATGTAGCGAAGGAAAAGAGGGGGACGGATACCCGTATAGACTTGGAACATGGACTGTTCCACAAAGCCAACAAAAAGGCAGGCATAACTGGGACCCATACGGGTGCCCATGGCTACACCCTTGGTTTGGAGGAAGTGGGAGGAGCCAAAGGAGAAATTATTGAGAGTAAGAACTAATTCCGCTAGACAGAGGCGAGTGATGGTAGAGGGGAATTGGTTAGGTCTGGAATCCAAAAAGAAGCGAAGAGACCTTCCTGGTGGGGGATGGAGGTATATAGGGACTGGACGTCCATGGTGGGGGCCAGGGAACTTAAAATCATTGAAAAAATTCAAAGTGTGAGAAGTATCATGAACATAGGTGGAAAGAGATTGAACAAGGGGGGATAAGACAGTGTCAAGGTATGCAGAAATGAGTTCGGTGGGGCAGGAGCAAGCTGAGACAATAGGTCTACCTGGAGAGGCAGGTTTGTGGATCTTGGGTAGGAGGTAGAAACGGGAAGTGCGGGTTGTGGGAACTATGAGGTTGGTGGCAGTGGATGGGAGATCCCCAGAGCCGATAAGGTTGGTGATGGTATAGGAGACAGTGGCCTGGTGCTCCTGAGTGGGGTCATGATCAAGGGGTAAATAAGAGGAGGTATCAGAGAGTTGTCGCTGTGCCTCGGCCAGATAGAGGTCAGTATGCCAGACAACAACAGCTCCCCCCTTATCAGCAGGTTTTATAGTGAGGTTGGGATTGGTGCGGAGGGAGCGCAGAGCAGAGCGTTCGGAAGGAGTGAGGTTGGAATTAGAACAGGATGTGGTAAAGTCGAGATTGCCGATGTCCCGTCGGCAATTAACAATAAAGAGATCCAGAGCAGGCAGAAGACCAGAGCGGGGTGTCCATGAAGAGGAGGAGGGTTGAAGACGGGAGTAGGGGTCATCGGTGGGGGTAAGAGAGTCCTTGCCAACATGCCTAGAAGGCGATCGAGAGTGAATAGTTTTTTCCCGCCCTATCCCTAAGAGATATCCCATTCATCCATGAAACTGAATCTCTGCCCCCTATACCAGTTCCTCAGTCACATATTCATCAGTGGTATCTTTCTCTAACAACGGTCTCTGGGAGTGATATATAGCTTACTACCTTTGAGGTTCTGCTTTTTGGTTTCTGACTTCTTTCTCTAAACTCCCTGGACCGGAGCATATACCTCTTCTCCCTATGTTGTTTCTACGAACATGCACCATCTCCCACGATGTCTGGCTGCTCAACCTTCCCTTTGAAATGTTCTGCAGCTGCTTCGCCACCATCAGTCCGTAAGTCTCAGCAGCAGAATTAGGCTCTTCGGCCCATCCAGTCTGCCAGTAAAATGGGATCGTGACAGATCTCTTATCCGTCTTAATCCCACTCTCCCCCTTTTGTCCTGTAACCTCACTATCAAAAACCTGCACCTTAAATATACCTAATGACTTGGCCACATCTATTTGTGGAAGTGAATTCTGCAGTTTCACCAACATTTACTAAATACATTTCTTCTTTTTTCTGTTCTGAAGAAGTTTAATAGTATTCTGAGGCTGAGCCCTGTAGTGCTAGACTCCCTCACTGTGGGAAATATCCTCCCCACGTTCACTCCGTCTGGGTCTTTCCATTTTCGATAGGTTTCAATGAGATGGCCGTTCATTCTTCTGAGCTCCAGCGAGTACAGGCCCAGAGCCGTTACACAATCGTTACTTAACCTTTTCATTGCCGGGATTATTCTTGTGAACTTTCTCTGGACCCTCTCCTGTGCTGGCACTTTTCTTATTATATAAGAAGCCCAATACTGCTCACAATTTTCCGTGTGATCGGACCAATTCCTTATAAAGCTTCGGCATTACCTCCTCGATTTATATTGTAGTCCTCTCGAAATGAATGCTAACATTGCATTTGCTTTCCTTAGCACCGACTCAAACTGCAAGTTTACCTTCAGGAAATCGTGCTCATTGCAGATGTGCCTGACTCTGGTACCCAGGAGGGAGCACACAATCGTGACATTTCTGTTGCTGCCACCGTATCTCCTGCATATCCCCTGTACTGTGAGTCTGCTGTCATTACTGCGTGGAGCATTGGACCGAGATGTCAGTACCACCGACCTGACGGGCTGCTCTGCTCTGGCTCGTCATCCTCCCAGGGGTGTCCAAAGGAATGTACTTGGTGCTGAGGGTCACGGCCACACGGAGATCCTACACTATCTGTATCTTCCCCTTTCCATCGTGGTGGTGACCCAACAATCTGCAGCCTGACCTCAGGTGTGACCAACTCACTGAATCTCCGGTCTCAGCATCCTGAAAACTCTATAGGTCCGTTCATATCCAACTCCATTTCCTCCACACGGTCAGTCAAGAACTGCAGCTGGAGCTCTTCTGACGTGAAGTTATCAGTGACCCTGACTAACTCCCTGACCTCCCACATTCTGATTTGGAGCATGTCACTGCCATTTCAGTTGTTCCAATAGGGAGAGGATTTCCAAAGAAAACCTTTGAAATTTTACTTCCCGAAGTTCCCCGGCTCATCTCCCATTTCACTGCCCACATTTCTAGCTGGTCTGTTCTGCTGAGCCCTTTGGCAACTTTCCTCACTATCTTCAATTCCACCAATTTTGTGTCTCTGCAGACCTAGAAATCAGCCCTCCTTCATTTTCATCCAAATCGTTTCACAAAAAGCTCTCAGCACTGATCCTTGTAGGCACCAATGTTCTCAGGTGTCCAGTCAGATTCATACCTTTCAACCATTACCTTCTGTGTTCTCTGACCAAGCCACATTTTGAATATATTCTACCACATTTCTATTCAGCCCATGTGCTTCATGCTCTGGATCAGCCGACCACGAGACCCTTGTTGAAAGCTTTACCAAAGTCCACATGCCCTATATCCACTATCCAACCCTCAACAATCTAATTTGTCTCTTGAAAAGATTGATCAAGTTTGCAAGACATGATGCTGCCACTGAGTAATCTACACATGGTTATGCTTTTCCAGATAAAAGTGGATCCTATCGTTAAAAATATTTCCAATAATTTCCCTACCACAAATGTAAGAGCCACTATTTTGTAGTTTCCTGTCTCGTATCTATTAAATTTCAACTTCCTGAACTTACCTTATATATTTTTTTCTCATTTTGAATGAATTTACAACACCTGCGATCTTCCAATTTTCTCAGACCTGCATTCTTGTCTTTCCTTATCAAGGAAACTGTTTGAATTTTAACAAATTGGCCTTTAAACAACTGTCATTTGTCCGATTTGAGTCAGCCAATCACTAGTTGCTAGTCTTTGCTCTCCCCAGTTCCTGCCTAACACATTACCTATTCCCCCTAGTTTTGCAGATTACCTTAAGGCCGTGTCCATATTTGGAGGTGATTGTTCCCAATACACTCTCTCGCTGAACCTTCCATCACCTGTCTATGCCTCTTCCCTAGTTGGTCGATCACATACTATGTCGAGAAAATTTCCAGGATTACACGAACAAATTCTGTCCCTTTATGCCTCCAGGACTAAGCGAATCCATGTCAATGTTGTGGAAATTACAGTGACGCACTACTCTGGTGCTTTTACATCTTTCCATAATCTGCTTGCATTTCTGTTTCACTGTCACCTGCTGGCATTTGGGAGGCCTGTAGTATATCCCCATCAGAGGGACGTCACCTCTCTTATTCCTGAGCTCTGCCCACACCGGCTCACCGGATGAGCCCTCCAGTGAGTCCTCTCTCAGTGCCACGTAGAGAGTCATGAGTCGATTTCTGTGGTACTCCGCAAGTTATATCCCTGCAGCTGGAAAGAACCTAGAACACAGAAAATCTACAGCACAAATCAGGCGCTTCTGCCCACAATGTTGTGCCAGCCACGTAACTCTACTCTAGAAAATGCCTTGAATTTCATAACTGCATAGCCCTCTATTTTGCTCAGCACCGTGTACATATCTAAGACTCTTGTAAAAATCCTTTTAGAATCTGCATCTACCACCTTCGTTTGTAGTGCATTACACGCACTCATCATTCTTTGTGTGAAAAACGTGCCTCTGACAACCCCCTTGTACCTACTTCCAAGCACCATAAAACTATGTTAGCCATGTTAGTCATTTCAGCTTTGGGAAAAAAGCCTCTGGCTATCCACACAATCAATGCCTCTCGTCATCTTGTACACCTCTATCAAGTCACCTCTCATCCTCTGTCGCTCCAAGGAGAAAAGACCAAGTGCAATCGGCCTTTTCTCATAAGGCATGCTCCACAATCCAGGCAACATCATTTATTATATTTTCTACGTAATAACTGTTTAATCCATGCCAATCAAAATTTCCTATAGTTTATTTGGTCCTTAAATTTTGCCTCTGAATCTCATATGGATCCTTTTCAAATGCCCTTTGAAAATTGAAATGTACAACATCTCCAGATTCTTTTTATCAACTCTCCCTGTCACAGCCTGTAAGATGCCCAATGAGAGGGAGGTGATGGGTCGTGCCCATGCATTACAGTCCAGTGTCGGGGTTGTGCAGGTCTCAGTCCCTGAAGTGCAGGATGTGTTCCGGTCTGTGTGCTCACCGCTCAGTGCTGAGAGTTTTATTGGTCTGGCCTGGTATTGACGGACCAGAGTTCCTTACAGTCCATTGCTAAGTGTTTCTGAACAGTGTGGAGTGTGGGGGCAGATGTTTATACACTGTGTGGGGTTGTTCATGCCTTTATCTGTACAGCAGAGGAGTTGATGCTGGGAATCTGTGTCCCCACAGAGCAGTGATGGAATTGTTGGGATTATTAGTGTTGTGTTGATTCAGCTCTCTGGGCTTGTCATAGAGTGCAGAGCAGAAAGGGAGAAGCTAAAAACAAATGTATCAATATTAATCGCCCCGTCCCATTGGCCTATTGCCCTCCATACTCCTGCTATCCTTGCACTATCCAGAATTATCTTCACATTGAAATCAAACTCGCTTATACCAATTGCGGAGGCAGCTCGTTCCGCATTGTGATGGCCATCTGAGAGTGAAAGTTTCTCCTCATGTTCCCTTTAAACCTTTCACCTTTCACCCTTAACCCATGACCTCTAGTTCTGGTCCCATGCAACCTCAGTTGGAAAAGCCTGCTTGCATTTACCCTCCATATTTTGATACACCTCCAACAATTCCACTTTCAATCTTCTATGTTCCAAGGAGTAAAATCCTAACCTATTCAGACTTCCTTTATAACTTGGGTTTTCCAGTCCTGGCAACAACTTCGTAAATTTTCTCTGTACTCTTTAAACCTTACATACATCTTTTCTGTAGCAAGGTGACCAAAACTGCACATAATATTTCAATTTAGGCTTCAGCAACTTCTTACACAATTTTGACATAACATCCTAGTTCCTTTACTCAATACATTGATTTATGAAGGCAAACATGCCAAAAGCTTTCTTCAGACCCTATCTACCTGTGATGCCACTTTCAATCAATTATGGACCTGTATTCCCAGATCCTGTTGTTCTACCACATTCCTCATTGCCCTACCGTTCACTGTGTAAGACCTACTCTGGCGGAATTTGTGATCGAAACGTCAGTAATTGATACCTGAACCTGGAAGCCCGAGAAGTGTTTATTTGGCATGTACACCAGGAAATCGCGAGATCCTTTTCAATATTAACTGTCCTCTAATCCTCCAGTTCTTCACCTGTGGCTGTGTGTGATTTAAAAATCTCTGGATTTTTTCCGCTTACCACCTGAGAAAAAAGTTATCAGGCCCTGGGGATCTGTCCGCCTTAATTTGCCTCAAGAGAGGCAACATCTTTTCCTCTGTAAGGTGAGTAGGGTCCATGACTTCGCTGCTGCTTTCCCTCTCTTCAGCATATGTCTCCCGAGTAAATACAGATGCAAAAAGTCCTGCAAGATATGCCCCATCTCTTTTGGCTCCACACATAGATTACCAATCTCATCTTCCAGAGAACCAGCTTTGTCCCATCCAATCCTTTTGCTTTTAACATACCTGTTAAATCCCTTCCGATTCTCCTTCACCATGTCTTCTAGAGTAACCTCACGCCTTCTTTCAGCCCTCCTGATTTCTTTTCAAGTGTTCTTTTACATTTTTTATACTCCGTAAGTTCCTCATTTGTTCCTAACTGCCTATACCTGCTATTTTTCTTTCTTAAACAGGGCTTCAATATCCTTCGAAAACTAGGGTTCTCTAAACTGTTCATTTTACCTTGATGACACAAAAGTTGGAGGTGTTGTGGATAGTGTGGAGGGCTGTCAGAGGTTACAGTGGGACATTGATAGGATGCAAAGCTGGGCTGAAAAGTGACAGATGGAGTTAAACCCAGATAAGTGTGAAGTGGTTCATTTTGGTAGGTCAAATATGATGGCAGAATATAGTAATAATAGTATGGCTCTTGGCAATGTGGAAATCAGAGGGATCTTGTTGTCCGAGTCCATAGGACACTCAAAACAGCTGCACAGGTTGACTCTGTGGTTAAGAAAGCGTATGGTGTATTGGCCTTCATCAATCGTGGAATTGAATTTAGGAGCCGAGAGGTCATGTTACAGATATATACGACCCTGGTCAGACCACACTTCGAGTACTGTGCTCAGTTCTGGTCGCCTCACTACAGGAAGGATGTGGAAGCCATAGAAAGGGTGCAGAGGAGATTTACAAGGATGTTGCCTGGATTAAGGAACATGCCTTATGAAAATAGGTTGAGTGAACCTGGCCTTTTCTCTTTGGAGCGACGGAGGATGAGAGATGACCTGATAGAGCTATACAAGATGATGAGAGGCATTGATCGTGTGGATAGTCTGAGGGCCATCTTTTACCCAGGGCTGAAATGGTTGCCACAAGAGGACACAAGTTTAAGGTGCTGGGGAGTAGGTACAGAGGAGATGTCAGGGGTAAGTTTTTTACTCAGAGAGTTGCGTGGAATGGATACGATAGGGTCTTTTAAGAGACTTTTAGATAGGTACATAGAGCTTAGTGAAACAGAGGGCTATAGGTAAGCCTAGATAAGGTAGGGACATGTTCGGCAGAACTGTGGGCCGAAGGGACTGTATTGTGCTGTAGGTTTTCGCTGTTTTTTTGTGTTTTTGACAGGGGTTCAGAAAGAGGATTGATGAAGTCTTAATGGTACAGTATTAGGGAAGTAAGAAATGATTCTTGGACTCTTGTAAATAAAGGGTTAAAAATGAGGGCAAATTTATATGTGCTCTGTTCAGGGTAGTGTGCAAATTTCTGCTTGTCCTTCATTAAGTAATCCGCCTGCGACTGGTTTTAGATTAACGACTCGACAGATGTCTCCCGAGAATGTTATGTCCTGCGGGTTGGGTTCTGGTTATCGGTTGCACACATCCTGCCTTATGGTTTCGCAAGAATTGAGCTAAGTACCCTCGTCTGTTTAGGGCAAGGGAGGACACACTGTTAAGGACTGGAATGAACATCTGACTGCAATTAAAATCAGGGCCTAGCAAAGGGAATAACTGATAATGACTGGACAGTACATCCATCTGTAATGAAAACCTTGATTTCGTGGATGCTCTTATCTAAGTAATTAAGTTTTGCTCCAACAGACTTGGTGGGAACCCCAGCTGAACTAAGTGCTCTTTGTCTTTGAAGTTCTGTAAATTGTAACGTGTCTGCATGTTAGACAGAGGTTCGATACTAGCCCCCGGGGGAGAGGAACTCTGCCCCCCTGTAGTGCCGCTCGGCACCTCTCGTCGGCTGAGTTTGAACAAATAAACTGGTGAAAAGGATAAAGTAAAGAACTGATTGTGGTGTGGTTATTGCTCCGGCGATTTTAATTTTACATTTAGTGCCATGAGTCGGTTCCCAACATAGGGAAAGTCCCTACGGGCTGAAAAAGTGACGGGGGATTTTGGGTGAATGGAACCGGGCACTCGGGCACTCCGAGATGTTTTAACTCTGACCGTCCCTTCAACTCAAAATTCCTGCCCCTCGGCCCGGGAAATCTGTATCTTGACGGGATCCAAGGAACCTCCCGGAGCAGGAGAATAAGGTAACCAGTTTTCTTTTGTGAGTATTCAAGGAAGACAAGGTAAGCAGTTGTTTTTGTGAGAATTAAAGGAGAATAAAGCAAACAGTTGTTTTGTGAGTATTAAAGTCTACGGGTGCTGAAGAATCGGGCAGCGGGTCAATGGCATTGCTCAATGACATGTTTCTTTTCGCTTGGTCGCAGCGATTGGTTAGTGGCAATAACCTATTACATTTTAGGGCTGGTGGCAAAAACCCGGTAATTAAATAAGGGGCAACAACACACACAAAATGCTGGTGGAACACTGCAGGCTAGGCAGCATCTATAGGGAGAAGCGCTGTCAACGTTTCGGGCCGAGACCCTTCGTCAGGATTAACCGAAAGGAAAGATAGTAAGAGATTTGAAAGTAGTGGGGGGAAGGGGGAAATGCAAAATGATAGGAGAAGACTGGAGGGGATGGGATGAGGCTAAGAGCTGGAAAGGTGATTGGTGAAAGTGATACAGAGCTGGAGAAGGGAAAGGATCATCGGACGGGAGGCCTCAGGAGAAAGAAAGGAGGGGGGAACACCAGAGGGAGATGAAGAACAGGCAAACAACTAAATATGTCAGGGATGGGGTAAGAAGGGGAGGAGGGGCATTAACGGAAGTTAGAGAAGTCAATCTTCATGCCATCAGGTTGGAGGCTACCCAGCCGGTATATAAGGTGTTGTTCCTCCAACCTGAGTTTGGATTCATTTTGACAATAGAGGAGGCCATGGATAGACATATCAGAATGGGAATGGAACGTGGAATTAAAATGTGTGGCCACTGGGAGATCCTGCTTTTTCTGGTGGACCGAGCATAGGTGTTCAGCGAAATGATCTCCCAGTCTGCGTCGGGTCTCACCAATATATAAAAGACCACACCGGGAGCACCGGACGCAGTAAACCACACCAGCCGACTCACAGGTGAAGTGTCGCCTCATCTGGAAGGACTTTCTGGGGCCCTGAATGGTGGTGAGGGAGGAAGTGTAAGGGCAGGTGTAGCACTTGTTCCGTTCACAAGGATAAGTGCCAGGAGGGAGAACGGTGGGAAGGGATGGGGAGGACGAGTGGACAAGGGAGTCGCGTAGGGAGCGATCCCTGCAGAAAGCAGAAAGGGGGGGGGGGAGACGGAAAATGTGTTTGGTAGTGGGATCCCGTTGGAGGTGTTACGGAGAATTATACGTTGGACTTGGAGGCTGGTGGGGTGGTAGGTAAGGACAAGGGGAACCCTATCCCGAGTGGGGTGGCGGGTGTATGGGGTTAGGGCAGATGTGCGGGAAATGGGAGAGATGCGTTTGAGAGCAGAGTTGATGGTGGACGAAGGGAAGCCCCTTTGTTTAAATAAGGAGGTAACCGACCTGGTCTATTCTAATTGACGTGGGGGCCATTGATAGTGGACCGATAAATTAAAGTAAATAATTGAGCGACAGGCAGTTAACCCGGAAAATTGACCAGGACAAGATGGGGCAGACGTTAGATACAGAGGGGAAAGGGACTCCCCTGAAGTCTATGTGTGAACAAATACTGGATAAGAAAAAGGATCTCCGGATGTTAAAGGCAGCGCTAACAAAGAAACTGGGAAATGTTGTGTGGCCACCAGGGGGAAGTTGGGATATAACCTCTTGTGAACAATCTGTAAATTTAATTTTGAAGAAGAATTGCGGTAAAAGGTGGAAATCATTGATCAAAGAATGGAAAGATAAACTGATACCGAATGGAATAGTACTTCACTGGCCAGTTGGAGGAACAATGCACGTGATAAAGGGGTGTAGAGGTATGTACGTCAGAAGGAAATCCCAAGAGTTGGGAAACATTAAAGGTGGAGTGAGAATGGGGAGATGGGAGAAGAAAAAGAGAACGAGAGAAACCAAGAAAACAGGCAAAGGCAGATATGGACAGACAGGAAGGTTTAAATTGGCAGTGCCGTGCGCATTATCCAGGGCCAATGCGGGAACCCGAGCACATGTCTGGCATACCGACCCCGTTTGAGGACAGTGACCGCGATGATGATTGGGCACCCACCTTAACAGGGGCCGA
Organism: Hemitrygon akajei; assembly: GCF_048418815.1. Taxonomy (NCBI): domain Eukaryota; kingdom Metazoa; phylum Chordata; class Chondrichthyes; order Myliobatiformes; family Dasyatidae; genus Hemitrygon; species Hemitrygon akajei. The sequence goes on from NC_133151.1 coordinate 41,199,344, forward strand.
GTGCACCCAGTGCTCCCAAACCCCAATCCTCCCAGTACTCAGAAACGGTTGCCACTCGGTAAAACAACGGCGGCAGGGAAAGGGAGGTCCCTATACCCCGAGGTCTATAAAGGGAATACCGAGGATTATTCCGAGACAGGGAGGGAATAATCCAATAAAACCCCAGAGCTAATGACTCCACAAAGATAATTGCCCACCCAAATGCTGCCCAGTCCAGGAGCAGCCAAGGAGAGACAGCCCTCAGACATTCCTGTGTATGCACCCTGGAAGTCTCAAGAAATGATAATGACCATGAATTAGGCCCCAGATAGAAAATAAAAACCAGCAAAGTTTTCTCAGTACGTCCGCAGTACAGGTACTATACAAATGTATAATGCGACCCCCACCAGATTTATTCGGTCTCTGCTGCATGATTCTCAGCTGATGAGGGGCAGAAATGGAAAGCAGAATTGAGATACCAAATCTTTCAGGAGTTACAGGCGGGAATCCATAATGAGAATGAATAGACAGACCAGATTATTCAAGCCTTGGAAAGGGCTCTCCAACAACCCGTAAATATCGCGAAAGTACTTGAATGCAAACCTAAGCCTGGGAAATCGGGACCAGGCTATTGGGACCGATTTGTGCCAGTGCCACGGCACTTTCGCAGGAGACCAAGCCTCTAATACTGGGAATCTGTACCCCCGGTTTAATGATTTACTGTTCTAATACTTACCAACTAAGTTAGCCAACATTATTAATACAAATAATATGGATTGGCCTGACAATGACCGAAATCGAATGCGACAAGCTTTGACATATTATTGGGACCCGAATTTCGAATCCCGACCACCCCCGAAGGGGACTGGTATATGTTTCGCCGGAAGAATGACGCGTAAGGGCTGAATCTGGGGATCAGAAGTGGGAACAAAAACCTACTAAGGGACAGGTGGGGACAACAACCATTTAGAAATTGATAAGCAAGGATGCTTCCTGCCGTGAGTACCACCCCTTAGGAAGAGCCCGGTGTAATATTGCAAGTTGCTGGAATTCCAATTCCGTTTATGATTGATAGGGGCAACTATATCCGCTCTCGATCAGGAATAGTATCGGAAAGGGGATTCCAGCTATCAGACGCTACAATCACTCTGTCTGGGTTTGAAGGTACGGAATGGACGTATTCACGTTCCCAGCCACTGCAGGTGGAATTCCAGGGGAACCCAGTGTGAAGTTTCATTTACAGCTACCACCTGTCCGGGGTATAATCTAGCAGGGAGCGACTTGCTCTGTCCGTTGGAAGTCGAGATTCTATGCCCGGACAAGGGTGTCGCCCTGGGACTAGCGAACAACCGACAGCTTCTCCAGAATCCGACCCCCAGTGGTGGGCACTTAATCTGGACTCCACTATGTTTGAACCCACTCGGCCAGTGGTCGACCCTCATGTGACTCTGTGCTATGATCCTACCGAGGAAGGCCAATATTATGCACCCTTCGAGGGAGAGAAGTTCCCAATCACGGTGATTGAAGAAGTTAAAGGAAGAGAGGGCAGTGCATCACTGGCACCCTGATTTCCAACAAGCGGCTGAAAAACGAACCACAGCATGTTTAACTTGTAAAAGAATTTATGCTGGAAAGGGAATGCCGTGTGTTTCCGGAACTACCCCGTTGCCTGGTGGACCTTTTCCTTGTTTACAACTTGATTTTATAGAACTACCTAGAGTACGTTGTTAGAAATATTGATTAGTGATAGTAGAAGTATTTCGCAGATGGATTGAAGATGTTCCTACAATTAATAATACCGCTATGACTGTTGTGAAAATATTGCTAAAAGAAGTACTTCCTCGCTATGGACTTCCAGAAATGATAAGCTCGGACAATGGGTCACATTTTGTTGCCAAAATAAATGAGGAAGTCTGTCAAGAACTTGCTATATAACAGCTGTTCCGCTGCGCCCCTCATCCGAAAGCAGCTGGCATAGTGGAACAAGCCAATGGTGCTTTGAGAGATAAGCTGGCTAAAGTTACACACGAAACTAGATTGACCTTGTCATATGGGAAGCCTATGAGAACCCCATGGGGACCGTGACCTTGTTTGCCGCTCCTCCCTGAAAGCTTACCTGTAAAATTAGAAATGCTTACTTGCGGGAGGAGATGGGAAAATACTTATGCAAATTAACTAAAACTCTCCAAAGCTTTGCATTCACAGGTGCGGCAGGCCTATCGGGAAGACGCAACACCGCCCACAGGTGACTATGCCACGATTAAGCCTGGAGATTTTGTCCTGATCAAGAACTGGGATCGAGGGAAACACCGACCTTAGTGGAGAGGACCATATCAGGTGTTACTGACCACTCCAACGGCATAAAACAAAAGGGGCAATTTCTGTGGATACATCGAACAGACTGCAAACATGTGTCTGAAGGAACTGAGCACAAAGACTCTCTAGAGAGACTAAAGGAAAATATACTGATTGATAGTGGTGTTTGTGCTTCTGTCTTTTAGACGGCACCCCACCCCTTCTATCTCTCTGTCACAACTATGCCAAACAGGTAGAACAAGGGGCCTGCTGGGTTTGCGCCGAAATTCGGCAGCATGGTAAAACTATGATTCCAATGTCAGTAATCCCGCTCAACCAGAGTGAGGAACTTTCAGCCTGGGCTTTCTCAAATAACACCCGGGGAAGTGAGGTGAGGAACTGTGGTCCAGTCAGAGATGACTGTGGCTGTCAGTGTTTTGAGGGATAGTATCTCAGGCCCCCACCAAAAGGAACCTCATATACTGGGAGACATGCATCCTAGCCATACCTGTAGGTGCCTCGCAGCGGAGTATTAAATGCCACCTGTTACTGTAACTTCCATGGAGGGTAAGATACAGTTTTTCTGGGAAATAGCAGCTGTACCACCTATACCACTGCAGACACTCAGAGACCAGTAATTGGCAGACTGGGTGTGCGGAAATCGGGGCTATATATGACTCCCAAGGGTAAGCAGATGGGATCCACAAAGTCCCAGCAAAGTATGGTCCAGCTTTTGTTAACCAGCATATTTAGTACCCCACCTGAGAGTTATGGCCGAGCCTCAGGTTCACTCCCATTGGAATAGGAAACGAAGAGGAATAACTGAAACTGAGTGGCTTTGATTGATCGCCTTCTCCTCCTATGGGGCAACTAGAAATTTCAGGGAGATTTCCGGGGCACTAACTGATAGTCAAGCGCAGGTGATTCAAATTTCCACCGAAATGATTGCAATCCGGCGAACAGTCCTACAGAACCGGATGGCCCTTGATTTTATTCTGGCAGAAAAAGGAGGGATCTGTGCAATTATAGAAGAGGAATGCCGCACTTATATCCATGATGAGTTATCAAATATTATCGATCTATCTAAACACATAACCCAAGAGATTCAGAAAATCCAAGATGTTGGCAGAAAGCTACATGGTTTTGGGACCAGGAAGGCAGGAGGATGGCCCTGGCTCTTCAATATTTTTGGAAACTTCTGGGGAGTGTTTCTACATTTTGGAAGTCTAATTGTATTAATTTTAGTCATTCTCTGTATCTTGCAGTGCCTTTGGCCATGTTTTGTATCGTGTTGTAGCAGCGACAATCTGTTGTGAAAGGTTGTCATGTAATGATAAAAAGGAGGGAATGATGAAGTTTTAAGGGTATTGGGGAAGTAAGAAATGATTCTTCGACTCTTGTAAATAATGGGTTAAAATTGAGTGCAAACTTATGTGCGCTCTGTTCAGGGAATTGTGTGAACTTCTGCTTGTCCTTCACTGAGTAATCTGTCTGCGGCTTTTTTTTTTAGATTAACGACTCGACAGATGTCTCCTGAGAATGTTATGTCCTGCGGGTTGGGTTCTGGTTATCGGTTGCACACATCCTGCCTTATGGTTTCGCAAGAATTGAGCTAAGTACCCTCGTCTGTTTAGGGCAAGGGAGGACTCACTTATAAGGACAGGAATGAACATCTGACTGTAATTAAATCAGGGCCAAGCAAAGGAAATAACTGATAAGGACTGGACAGTACATCCATCTGTAATGAAAACCTTGATTTCGTGGACTCTCTTATCTAAGTAATTAAGTTTTTCTCCAACAGACCTGGTGTGAATGCCAGTTGAACTAAGTACTCTTTGTCTTTCAAGTTCTATAAATATTAACGTGGCTGCATGTTAGACAGAGGTCCGATACGAGTCCCCAGAGGGAGAGGAACTGTCTCCCCCTGTTGTGCCGCTCCGCACCTCTCGCTGGCTGAGTTTGAACAAATAAACTGGTGAAAAGGATAAATTAAAGAACTGTTTGTGGTGTGGTTATTAGTCCGGCGAATTTAACTTTATTGGACGTTGCCCCATCCTAATTCTCCATCCTGCAATTTAGTACTTTCATACAAGATCTAATTTTATTCTTACTCATAACTAACTAAAAATAGTAAATTATGATCATTTTTCCCAAAATATTGAGTGACCCTTAGCTGTCACCTGGCCCGACTCCTTTCCCACAGCATCTCTTCTCTGGTTGGGTTCTCCACATGATGTTTCAGAAACCCTTCTTGGATGCACTGGAAATCTAAGCTTCTTGCATTGAGCAAGTTCCAATCAATGCTGGGAGTGATAAAGTCCCCCATTATAACAAATCTGTAGAACTGCACCTTTGCACAATCCATCAACATATCTGTTCCTGCACCTCTCGGTTTACCAACCTCCCCCTGGCTCTCTTTCTTCTCCCGCTGCCTTGCATTCTTTCTTTCTTGCCGTCAACCCTTCCAGCTGGCGTAGTTCCCAACCCCCCGCTCCTCCGTTTCAAACTCTGCCAAGAGACAAAATCAAAACTCCCAGTGATGATATTGGTCCCCCTCCGATTCAGATGCAAATGGTCTTGTTTGCCCAGATCTCCCATCTGTCTGGAAGGGAGCCCATTGATCCGTAAATCTGATGACAACTCCTCCTGCATCAGTTCATTTGCAATATATTAAACTGCACTAAATATTGATTTCATACCACACCAGCACATGGTTTAGGTCATAATTCCGAGATTACAATCCTGGAACTCCTGTTGATATTATTAACTAGCTCCGGATATCACTTTGCAGGACCTCATCCTGCTCGGTTCAACCCTCACCCACCAACTTTTGTGCTTGAGAACGACGCTCAGGCTGTTCATGGTGCCGGGGAGGGACAGACCGAGTTCCTTGGATAGTTGTAGAATGGGGAAAAACACTGCCCATAATGCGGAAAAGGACAATCAACATATCCCCAGAAACCTTCAGTATGTACGCGATGTGAAAGGGAGCTTATCTGGAATGCTATCTGGCGCCAGTGGTTAATGAAGGCGGAGCTGGAAGATGAGAGGCCGCTTTCGGTTCTGTGCGTTACTCTGACACTGTCTCCTTCCCTCCCGCCTCTGTCTCTCTGCTCGTTTAACGGGCAGGTCGGGGCGCTGTGTATAAATGGAGACAGCAGCAGTCAGTTCGTCACTGAGCCGCGACCTGAGTGAAGCAGCATCATGTCCGGCAGAGGGAAAGGAGGCAAAGGACTGGGCAAAGGCGGAGCCAAGCGGCACCGTAAAGTGCTCGGTAATAATATCCAGGGTAGCACCAAACTGGCCATCCGCCGTCTGGCTCGGATCTGATCTACGAGGAGACTCGCGGTGTGCTGAAGGTTATCCTGGAGAATGTGATCCGGGATGCGGTCACCTACACTGAACACGCCAAGTGCAAGACGGTCCCTACCATGGATGTGGTGTACGCTCTGAAACGCGAGGTCCGCACTCTCTATAGCTTCGGCGGTTGAAAATCTCCTACTTCCTCCCGAGCACAAAATAAAGGCTCCACTAAGAGCGACTCACCACCTAACATATGGAGATGTGTCCATAAGGTCAATTCATTTGACAGCAGTAAAAACACCCCAAATGCCATTTTTAGCCGAAATTATTTAGAAGTGCTTTTTTTGTATAGGTGCTACAGATTTTTGTACTTTGAGGCTGTTCTGGGTCAAATTTGACCCGTTTCTATTGAAATGGATTTCAGATCTCTGAAACATTAATTAAGGATTAATGAGAGGGCTCTGAGTGCGGGGCAGAGCTCAGCCTGGAAGCCGACGTCACTTCCGCCCCGCAAAGAGCAGTTCAACAGTTCAACGGCTGGACTCAGTGTGTTGCTTTCATTCATTGCGAATCAGCGCGACCACTTTGGTGATCCCGACGGTCCAACGGCAGTTGGACCCAGCATGAACGAATCGGCTCTGCAGAATGCGTTTTCCCTTAAACTGCCAACCTTCTGGACCAATCAACCCCTATCTGGTTCGAGCAAGCAGAGGCCCAGTCCCAGCTCAGGCAAATTGTCTCAGATGCCACCAGGTATTACTACGTGGTGGGCGCCCTCGACCAGGAGACAGCGGGCCGCGTTATCGACTTTCTGCATCAGCCCCCGGCAACAGACAGGTACGAGGCACTCAAGGCCCTGTTAATCCGCACATTTGGCCTCTCCCGCACGGTTACTGCATATGGACGGCCTTGGCATCCGCGCGCCATGAGCCCTGATGAACGACATGCTAGCACTGGCAGACGGCCATAAGCCTTGCCTCCTTTTTGAACAGACCTTCTTGAAGCAAATGCCAGAAGACATCCGCCTCCTGCTAGCAGATGAAGACTTCAGAAACCCGCGCAGTGTGGCTGCCCGCGCGGACGTGTTTTGGCGCGCCAAACAAAATGGCGGAACCACCATCGAAATTAGCGTTGCGGCATGTTTTCGAGAGGAGCGAGTTACCTGTACACCACGGTGGACAGGTTCACGAGGTGGCAGGAAGCCGTCCCACTCGCTGACACAGCCACGGAGACATGCGCCAGAGCCCTGATTACCACCTGGGTGGCACGGTTCGGACCCCCAGCCCAAGTGACTTCAGACAGGGGTGTGCAGTTTGTGGTCTTTGTGGTCTGCACTGGCACAACTCCTCGGAACCCAGCTCCACCGAACGACTGCTTACCACCCGCAGTCCAACGAAACTGGTGGAACGTTTCCACAGGCACTTGAAGTCAGCCCTGATAGCACGCCTCGGAGGGCCAGACATGGTTGACGAACTCCCCTGGGTGCTGCTTGGCATCCGCACGGCACACAAGGAGGACCCGGCCGCATCATCGGCCGAACTTGTTTATGGTGCCCCGCTCACAGATCCCGGTGAGTTCCCAGTTCCCAGCCAGGACACACCTACGGCAGTCCTAACTAAACTCCGGTTGTGGCTTTGAACACATGCCCCAGTCCCGACGTCCCATCACGGAACAACACCCTCTTTCATGCCCAAGAACCTACAACAGAGAGGCGCGCACAGACCACCCCTGCAGCGACCATACGAAGGACCCTACAAGGTGGTGCGCCATAATGGGACGACCTGCGTTCTCGACATCGGCAGCCGTGAAGAGACTTTTACCATTGACCGTCTCAAACCGGCGCATCTAGACCTTGAACGCCCGGTTGCGGTGCCACTCCCACGACGACAAGGCCGGCCACCTAAAAGAACTGACAGTGTGCAGGCTGTGGACTCTGCACCTCCTAGCGCCGGTTCTAGGGTGGGGGAGGCGGGGTCATGTGGCGGCTCGCCCACGCGGCAAGCGAACCGGCTCAGCAGTCGCGGGCGAGTCCGCAACCAGCGGCAACCGAGAGGGCTCTGAGTGCGGGGCAGACCTCGGCCTGGAAGCTGACGTCACTTCCGCTCCGCAAAGAGCCGGGGATGCTGGGAGCGGGCACTTAGCGCGGGCGGATTTAAACAGTAGACAGTTCAACCAGACCCTGCTCGGCTCAGTGTGTTGCTTTCACTCAGTGTGTATCAGCGCAACCACAACATTCTAAATAGATCTCTGGTTCAAAATATGGTATAGACACTTATAATGTGGGGATTCTTGGGCCGGGCCAAAATTGATGCGGACCATACTGTGAAGGAATAGAATATGAACAGTATGTAAGGGTTAACACATTCTCTCTGACACAATACACACACAATACTGACGTAAATCAGAATGTCAGGCAGGATTAATGGTGAAAATAAACAGTGGACAATTCGGGCCAAGAACCTTCATCAGGACTCTGGTGGGAGATTCTGCCTTACTTGTTGAGTTCCTCGAGCATCTTGTCCGCGTTGCTCCCGATTCCCAGAATCTCTTGGGTGTATGCTGACACAATGTTCACATCTGCACCTTCATCGCATTGTACTGCTGTCAAAATAAAACGACAGATTCCATGTCATATAGCCCAGTGATAAAGCTGATTCTGATTCCAATGAATAAAGGACAAAGGATATTGTCTGACCAACCCCTCTGTGTAACTGAGAACCCAAGTTCCGGACGCATCCTTGGAAATCTTTTCTACACTCTCCCCAGTTTAACCAAGTTTCCTATAACGGTGACAAGAGCTGTACACAATGCGGCAAGTGTGGCCTCCAATCACTTACACAACTGTAACATAATGTCCCAACCGATATACTCAATCCCCTGACTAATGAAGACCAGCATGTTAAACCTCAGTCTTCACCACCCTGTCTACCAGTGACAGCACTTTCAATGAACTGTGTGTGCACTTTAGCCCTGTATCTCTCCGGTCCATTACACTCCTTAAAGACCGATCATTCACAGTATAAGTTCTACACTGGTTTGACTTTCCTAGATGCATCAGCTCACACCTATCTGTAGTGAAATGCATTTGCCACACTGTGGCCCTCTTAAGTAAGCAAGAGCCCCCTATAATCCAGTGCTGGGGCGAGTAAAGTTGAGTGAAGTTATCCCAACACGTTAAAATGCCTTTTGTGCACTGACCTTGATCAGTGAAGGCGATTAGTATCAGAATCAAATCCAAGTTTATTACCACTGACATATGTAATGTGGTTTGTTGTTTTCCTACAGCAGTACAGAGCAATTTATTTATAAATACTAATCAAAATAAGAAATATAGAATGCTATACAATGTAAAAAGAGGATCAGGGAGGGATGTGATTCCGAAGATGAGAATGTGAAATCTGAAATCTGACACATTCTTGCCTCTCTTTGACCCTTTATATACCTGGAAAAATCTTTTAGTATCATCCTTTAAATAAATGGTCAGTTACTTTCATAATTCATATATTCTCTCCATGTTGTCATTTTAGTTGTCCTGTTGTTTTTTTAAGTTTCCTAATCCGTTAGCTTGCCACTAATTTTTGTGATATTCTCTGTCCTCTCATGTTCTTTTCTGCTGCCTTTGGCTTCTGTTGTCAGCGATGGTTGCCTCATCCTAAGCAAACTTGTGGGCTTGAAGGTTGATAAGTCTCCTGGTCCTGATGGAATGTATCCCAAGGTACTGAAAGAAATGGCAGAAGTTATAGTAAAGGCTTTGTTGATGATTTGACAAAATTCTCTAGACTCTGGGCAGGTCCCAGGGGATTGAAAGATGGTCAATGTCACGCTACAGTTCAAAGCAAGATGTAGGCAAAAGGTAAATATTGGCTAGTTACTTTAACATCTATAGTTGGGAAAATGTTTGAAACTATCATTAAAGAAATAACGAGGCTTCAGGAAATAAATTGATCCATCAGGCAAACGCAGCATGGATTCAGCAAAAGCTGGTCCTGTTTGACACAGCTTACTGGAGTTCTTTGAGGATACAATGGGCGTAGTGGAAAGAGGGAACAGACGGACGTTATTTACCAGGGTTTCCAGAAGGTGTTCAATAAGGTGCCGCATGGGAGACATCCATAAGATAAGAATGCATTCAGTTGGGGTGTGTATTAGCATGGATAGAGGATTGGTTAATCAACAGAAGCAGGAAGTTGGGATACATGGGTGTTACTCTGCATGGAAATCAGTGGTGAGCGATATGCAGGGGCTGGTGCAGGGCCTGCAACTGTTCATGATATACAGTAACGATGTGGAAGAGAGGACTGAGTGTAGTGTATCTAAGTTTTCTGATCAAACGTAGAAAAGGAAATTGTGCAAAAGATGAAGAGAGTCTGCAGAGAGATATAGATAGGTTAAGGGAATGGGCAAGGGTCTGGAAGATGGAGAACGATGTTCATCTACTTTGGAGGGAAAATAGAAGATCAGATTATTTGCATGGTGAAAAATAACAGCCTGCTCAGTGCAGAGGATCTTGGGAGTGCTTGTGCATGAATCACAAAAGGTTCGTTTGCTGGTACAGCAGCCATCAAGAAAACAGATGGAATGTTGGCCTACATTGTTAGAGGGATTGGATTTTAATGCATGGAGATTATGCTACCACTGTACAACGTACAGATGACGCCGCAATTGGGGTACTGTGTGCATTTCTGGTCTCCTTACTTTAGGAAGGATATTCTGGCTTTACAGACAGTGCAGACGAGATTCACTAGGTTGATTCCAAAGATGTATGGGTAGACTATGAGGGGGGACTGAGTTGACTGGGACTGCACTTGCTGGAATTCAGAAGACAGGGAGGAGTTCTTATCGAAACATAAAATTATGAAAGGGATAGAGAAGATAGAGGTAGGAAAGTTGTTTGCACTGTGTCAGGGCAAAGGTGCTGGGTGAGGACCCAAATGCAGGACACAAACACGTTTTGTAGGGTTAACTAAATAGAGTTTATTACCAGTTACAAGGAGAGCGGTGACACAAGGATAGAACAGAGAGAAATCAAGGAGAGCAAAGAGGAAGCGAGAGTAGGCATAATGGACGAGGACTCAGGCCCGGGACTAGGCTGGGACTCAGGCACTGGACTAGGATTTGGAGCTCAGGATCAGAGCCAGGACTCGGAACACAGACCTCGGGGCTTTGACTTGATACCTGAACATCAGAACGTGGAGTTGATACTTAAACCTCGGAGCCAGGACTTGATTCTTGAACCTCGGAGCTTGGACTTGGTTCTTGAACACAGGACATAGAACATTGAGCCAGGACTCTTCTTTAGACGCAGGACATGGAGCCGGGTCACTTCTTATTCACGAGACAGACTCAGACACAGGAAATAAAACACTGAGCCGGGAATCCTCCTTAGACACAAGATGGAGTCAGGACCCGCTCTGGCAAGGGAAGGCGGCTTGCTGGCACTTGCTTCGGGAGGAGACTTGGCTTCCTCCAGCAAGAAACTTATTGGGCTCCGGCTTGGTGACTTTGGCTCGCGGTAGCTTCGGTGACCGTTAATGCTCTCGCGCCAAACGGCTGAAGCCAGAGACTTATAAACTGCCGGTTCAGTCGAGAGTAAATTGCCTTTAATCACCAAGCCCGAGGGACACAGGAAAACAGGGAATTAAAGGGGAACAAGGAGTCAACGGTCCGGATCGTAATACAAACAAGGTAAATTTAAAGGGAACCCAATCCGGACCATGACACTGGTAGGTAGGACTACAGCCTCAGGATCCAGGGAAGTATATTTAGGATGGAGTTAGGATCTCTCCTCAATAAAACAGTGGAAGCTACATCAGTCAATATATTTACGTAAGGTTAGATAAATTTTTGCATAGTAGGGGAATTATGGATTATTGGGAAAAGGCAGGTAGGTGGTGATGAGTCCATGGGCAGATCAGCCATGATCTTATTGAATGGTGGCACAGGCTCGGTGGGCCAGATGGTCCACTCCTTCCCCTATTTCTTATAATCTTTTGAATACTACTTCTGCTTATGGATGAATAATAATAATAATAATAATAATAATAATAATAATAATAATAATACACCACTGCTCAGTACAAGAGGACATGACTTTAAGGTAAGGGAAGGGAAGTTCAAGCGGGATATTAGAGGAAGGTTTTTACCTCAGAGAGTGGTTGATGCGTGGAATGCACTGCCTGAGTCAGTGGTGGAGGCAGACACACTAGTGAAGTTTAAGAGACTACTAGACAGGTATATGGAGGAATTTAAGGTTGGGGGTTATATGGGAGGCAGGGTTTGAGGGTCGGCACAACATTGTAGGCCGAAGGGCCTGTAATGTGCTGTACTAATCTATGTTCTATATTCTATGAACTGATCCAATATCTGCCAAATTACTCCTGGAAATTCAAGCTTTTCATACAAAAGTAATCTGGTTAATATTGGGGAAGTTGAGATGCCCGACTACTGTGACCCTGTTCCTGTTACACGTCTGTGTGACTTATTAACATGTCTGTTCCACAATATCTCACCCTAATGGGAGGCCAGCAGTATATTCCCATCAAAATCATCAACCATCGCATTATCTGAGGTCGGAATGTTCGCTGGACAGAAAGTTTAATCAGCACTTTCTATTTTAACCAGTTTCATTACTACACTGCCCGCGATCTCTGTCCATATTGTTGACCTGTTCTGTTTTTCTGCTGAAATTTAGAAACTAACTAAAACTTTGCGGTTATTTCCCGCTTCGGGACTGAGCTGGGGAGTGGGGCACTTCCGTAGCAGAGAAATCTTTTCATTTTCTACAGGGAGCGCTGGGAAATCCGGTGATGTGTTCGCACCCACAAACACAGTGACGCTAGTCTAAGCTGCCTGTGTCTTTAACTCACTCTCTCCGACCCAATACACACACAACGCTGGCGGAAATCAAAAAGTCAGGCAGTATCAATGGTGGGAATAAACACTCGACATTTCGGGCCGAGATCCTTCATCAGGACTCTGGTGGCAGATGCTGCCTGACTTGCTGGGTTCCTCCAGCATCTTGTCCGGGATTCTTGCGATTCCCAGAATCTCTTGGGTTGATGCTGACACAATCTTCACATTTGCACCTTCATTGCACTGTACTGCTGTCAAAATAATACAACAGATTCTATCTCATATAACACCGTGATAAATCTGATTCTGATTCCATGGAATAAAGGACAAAGGACATTGTCTGGCCAAACTCTCTGTGTAACTGAGAACCTCAGGCCCGGGAAACATCCTTGGAAATCTTTTCTACACTCTCCCCAGTTTAACCACGTTTCCTATAACGGTGACAAGAGCTGTACACAATACGGCAAGAGTAGCCTCCAATCATTTACACAACTGTAACATAATGTCCCAACCGATATACTCAATCCCCTGACTATTGATGACCAGCATATTAAACTCCGTTCTTCACCACCCTAACTACCAGTGACACCACTTTAAATGAACTATGAGTGCACTTCACCCCTAAATCTCTCCGGTCCATTACACTCCCTAACGACCGATCATTCAATGTGTGAGTGTTACACTGGTTTGACTTTCTAATATGCACCACCTCACACTTATCAGTATTGAAATGCACTTGCCACACTGTGACCCTCTTCCGGAAATGATCACAGTCCGCTGTAATCTGCTACAACCTTCCGAGTAAAATTGAGGGAGGTTATTCCAACTCATTAATAATGCTTTTGTGCTCTGGCCTTGATCAGTGAAGGTGAATAGTATCAGAATCAAAATCAAGTTCATTCTCCGGACGTATGTCATGAACTTTGGTATTTTGCTACAGGAGTACAGAGGAATTTCTAAAAAAAAAACATCTAAAATAAGAAACATAGAGTAAACTATTCAGTGCAAAAAGAGTATCAGGGAGGGGTGTGAGTCCGAAGATGAGAATAGACAACCTGATCTATTTTTGGTTCTCGTTTACTCTTTATATATCTGAAAAAAATTGTATCCTTGTTTATATTATTGGCCAGGAACTTTCATAATTCATCTGACCTCTGCATATTGCTATTTTAGTTGTCCTGGAGCGGTGTGCTACACGCAGCGCTGAAATAACGACACCTAGTAGGTGAGCTGCAGTTGCAAAAGAGGTTTATTCATACTTATCGGCCTCACTTTAAAGCCTTCCTGTTCCCGCCCTCCCCGGGCGGGAATGCTGCAGGGGGCGCGTATTCACAGTCCCGTCCCGCGCGCGGGCTTTTCCCTTTGCTGGTGAAGAAGGCTTGGCGCCCTTTTTGGGACCAGCCTCAATGCCGGCGCGCGCTACTTTGTGAGCCGGTTCGAGTGCGCTGGGAAGTGGGTCGCCACATAACCCCTCCCCCCCAGAAGCGGAGATATACCCCCCAATGTCCTCAGTCTGCCTCTGCGCCGCGGTGCCTGAATCTCGACCGGCTGCGCCAAGCCCACATGGGCCGGTTTGAGTGGGGCCACTGTTGAAAACCTTCTCTTTCCCTCCAATGTCCAGCACGAATGCGGACCCGTTGTTTCTGATCACCGTGAACGGCCCCTCGTAGGACAGCTGTAGCGGTGCCCGATCTCCGCCCCGTCGTACAAAAACGAACTTACAGTTTTGCAGGTCTTTGGGTACGCAGGTCTGGATCTGCCCATGCTGTGAAGTGGGTATGGGGGCCAGGTTACCGAGCTTCTCGCGTAGTCTGCCCAGGACTGCTGCGGGTTCTTCCTCTTGCCCCCTTGGGGCGGGTATGAACTCTCCTAGGACGACGAGGCGTGCGCCGTCCACCAACTCGGCCGACGAGGTGTGCAGATCCTCCTTGGGCGCCATGCGGATTCCGAGCAGGACCCAGGGAAGCTCGTCCACCCAGTTAGGCCCTTTGAGGCCGACTTCAGGTGACGGTGGAAACGCTCCACCAGTCCGTTCGACTGTGGGTGGTAGGCAGTTGTGTGGTGCAGCTGTGTCCCCAAAAGGCTGGCCAAAGCTGACCACAGGCTGGAGGTGAACTGGGCACCTCTGTCGGAGGTAATGTGGGCCGGTACACCAAAGCGAGATACCCAGGTTGCAATCAGTACTCGGGCGTAAGATTTTGAGGTGGTATTGGTGAGTGGTGCCTCTGGGCATCTTGTGAACCGGTCCACGATAGTCAGGAGGTGCCGCGCTCCTCGCGACACGGGCATGGGGCCCACGATATCCACATGAATGTGGACGAAACGCCGGCGGGTGGGGTGGAACTGCTGTGGCGGGGATTTGGTCTGCCGCTGCACCTTGGCTGTTCGGCAGTGCATGCACGTTTTGGCCCATTCACTGACCTGCTTGCGGAGTCGGTGTCAAACGAACCTGTTGGCTACCATCCGGACGGTTGTCCTGATGGAGGGGTGCGCTAAGTTGTGAATGGAGTGGAAAACGCGCCCCCGCCAGGCTGCCGGGACGACGGGGCGCGGTTGGCCGGTGGTGACGTCACAGAGTAGGGTCCTCTCACCTGGGCCTACGAGGAGGTCCTGGGGCTGCAAACCGGAGACTGCGGTTCTGTAACTAGGGATATCCTCGTCTGCCTGCTGCGCCTCTGCCAGCGCTTTATTGTCTACCCCCTGGGATAGGGCTTGGATGTTAGGGCGGGAGCGGGCGTCCGCCACGACATTGTCCTTTCTCGGGACATGCCGGATATCCGTCGTGTATTCGGAGATGTAGGACAAATATCGCTGCTGGCGGGACGATCAGGGGTCGGATGCTTTCGTGAACACAAAGGTAAGCGGTTTGTGGTCCGTGAACGCGGTGAAGGGCCTACCTTCTAAGAAGTACCTGAAATGCCGGATTGCCAGGTATAGCACCAATAGTTCCCGGTCGAAAGCACTGTATTTGAGCTCAGGTGGTCGTAGGTGTTTGCTGAAAAACGCCAGCGGTTGCCAGCGACCCTCGATGAGTTGTTCCAGCACCCCACCGACTGCCGTGTTGGATGCGTCCACTGTGGGGGCGGTAGGGACGTCCGTTCTGGGGTGGACTAGCATCGCGGCGTTTGCCAAGGCTTCTTTGGTTTTAACGAAAGCAGCGGCGGTCTCCTCGTCCCAGGTAATGTCCTTGCCCTTACCTGACATCAGGGCGAACAGGGTGCGCATGATTAGGGCTGCTGAAGGGAGGAAGCAGTGGTAGAAATTTACCATACCCACAAATTCCTGAAGGCCTGTGATTGTGTTGGGTCGGGGGAAATGGCGGACCGCGTCTACCTTGGCGGGCAGAGGGGTTGCCCGGTCTTTAGCAATCCTGTGGCCCTAGTCGATGGTGTCGAGCCCGAACAGGTACTTGGCCGGGTTGATTGTCAGGCCGTATTCACTCAGTCGGGCGAAGAGTTGACAGAGGTGGGACAGATGCTCCTGACGACTGCTGCTGGCTATGAGGATGTCGTCCAAAGAGATGAAAGCGAAGTCCAGGTCGCGTCCCACCGCGTCCATTAACCGCGGAAATGTTTGTGCGGCATTCTTTAGGCCGAACGGCATGCGGAGGAACTCGAAAAGGCCGAACGGGGTGATGAGTGCCGTTTTGGGGACGTCGTCCGGATGCATCGGGATTTGATGGTATCCCCGGACGAGGTCTAACTTGGAGAAGATCCGTGCGCCGTGCAGGTTTGCTGCAAAGTCCTGAATGTGCGGCACAGGGTAGCGGTCTGGAGTTGTAGCCTCATTCAGCCTGCGGTAGTCGCCGCATGGTCTCCAGCCCCCTGTCGCTTTGGGCACCATGTGCCGGGGGGAGGCCCATGGGCTGTCGGACCGCCGTATGATCCCCGATCCTTCCATCCTCTTGAACTCCTTCTTCGCCAGTCGGAGCTTGTCCGGGGGAAGCCTTCGAGCACGGGCGTGGACGGGTGGTCTCTGGGTCAGGATGTGGTACTGTATGCCGTGTCTGGGCATGACTGCCGTGAACTGCGGCGCCAGAACCGATGGGAAATCCGCCAGGACTCTGATGAAGTCGTTGTCGGACAGCGTGATGGAGTCTAGGTGTGGGGCCGGCAACTGGGCTTCACCCAGGGAGAACGCTTGAAAGGTCTCGGCATGGACCAGTCTCTTCCTTGGCAGATCGACCAGCAGGCTGTGAGCCCCAAAAAATCCGCGCCCAGGAGCGGTTGGGCTACGGCGGCCAGTGTGAAGTCCCTCGTGAACCGGCTGGAACAGAACTGTAGCCGCACCGTACGGGTGCCGTAGGTCCTTACTCTGCTGCCGTTCGCGGCTGTCAGGGTGGGACCCGGTTCTCTGTTGCGGGTGTCGTAACTCGTCGGAGGTAAGACGCTGATCTCGGCTCTGGTGTCGACCAAAAAGTGGCGGCCCGACTGCTTGTCCCAGACATACAGGAGGCTATCCCGATGGCCAGCCGCCATAGCCATCAGCGGCGGCTGGCCCTGGCGTTTCCTGTGAAATTGCAGGGCGGGCTACAGCGACGGGCTTCTGCGCCCCACCGCTGGTGGTAGAAGCACCATTGTTCGTTGGTCTCCTCACCCCTGCCTCTGGGGTTAGTGGGCTCTGCTGCCGGGCCTGGTCTGGTCTGCTGCTGGGAGCGTGGCCTGGTGATCTGTGCAATGGACGCCTCACTCTCCTTCTTGGCTTTCCACAGCGCGTCTGCCCGGGCCGCCACCTTC
Source organism: Hemitrygon akajei (assembly GCF_048418815.1). Taxonomy (NCBI): domain Eukaryota; kingdom Metazoa; phylum Chordata; class Chondrichthyes; order Myliobatiformes; family Dasyatidae; genus Hemitrygon; species Hemitrygon akajei. Next base: position 41,216,509 of record NC_133151.1, read on the forward strand.
CGGGGGTCGCTGAAATCCGCGTCGGACAGCAGCAGCCGTATGTCCTCGGGCAGCTGCTCCAGGAATGCCTGCTCAAACATGAGGCAGGGCTTGACCTCTGGCCAGGGACAGCATCTCGTTCATCAAAGCCGACAGTGGCCTGTCTCCCAAACCATCCAGGTGCAGTAAGCTGGCAGCTCGCTCGCACAGTGAGAGTCCGAAACTCCTTATGAGCAGGGCTTTGAATTCTGTGTATTTGCCGTCCTCCGGGGGCGACTGTATGAACTCCTCAACCTGGGCGGCTGTCTCCTGGTCGAGGGAGCTCACCACGTAGTAGTAACGTGTGGCATCCCAGGTTATCTGCCGAATGTGGAATTGGGCTTCTTCTTGCTGGAATCATAGGTGAGGTCGCAGCGTCGAGAAGCTTGGCAGTTTTAACGAATCTGCATGAACAGATGCGGCGTCGTTCATCTTCGGCCCAAATATCGTTTGGGCCGTCGGGGTCACCAATTGTAGCGGTGTGCTACACACAGCGCTGGAATAATGACACGGAGTCGGTGAGCTACAGTTGCAAAAGAGGTTTATTCAAACTTCGCGGCCTCGCTTTAAAGCCTTCCTGTTCCCGCCCTCCCCGGTCGGGAATGCTGCAGGGGGCGCGTATTCACAGTCCCGTCCCACGCGCGGGTTTTTCCCCTTGCTGGTGAAGAAGGCTTGGCGCCCTTTTTGGGACCGGCCTCAATGCCGGCGTGCGCCACTTTGTGAGCCAGTTCGAGTGCGCTGGGAAGTGGGTCGCCACAGTCCTCTGTTTTTTTACGTTTCATAATCCTTTAGCTTCTCACTAATTTTGGTGATATTCTCTGCCATCTCATGTTCTTTGGTGTTCCTTTTGTCTTCTGTTGTTAGCGATCTGCTTCTCTACTTAGGGATGAATTGATCCTGTAACTGCCAAATTACTCCTGGAGACTGAAACTTTTCATACAAAAGTAATCTGGCTAATGGGGATGTTGAAATGCCCGACTGCTGTAAGCCTGTTCCTATTACTCCTCTGTGTGATTTACCAACATATCTGCTGCACAATTTCTCAGCCTATTGGGAGGCCAGCAGTATAATCCCATCAAAATCACCGTTCATAATTTTATTTAGAAGCTCTACTCACATGACTACATCAGAATCCTCCCTTATTACTGATCACTTCCTGTCTATCCAAATAATTATATGGTTGCTCAGATTACTTTTCAATAAACTTCCCACGACTAATGTTAGGCTTCCTGGCCTATGATTTCTCAGCTTATTCCTGGACCTTTACTTAAACACCAAAGCTCAGACACCTCATCCGTGGATAAGGATGTTTTAAATATCTTTGCTAGGACCCCTGCAGTTTCTGCATTCACCTCCCACAGGGTCCGAGGGACTACCTAGTTGGGCTGGTAGAATTATTCACCCTAAGAGAGCAGACTCCTCTTCTGAGTGATCTGTATAGGGTCTGTATAGGGTCTGTATAGGGTCCATGAACCCCACCAGGTTGGTCTTGCTAGTCTCCTATGGCCGAGCTCCAGAAGCGCAGATCAGTCTCCCGCACCAGGCATTGGAAAGTTGAGGATCGAGTTGCAGAGGGAAGGACGGAGGCCTAGGCTCTGTAGATATCTGATCAGGACTGTAGGAATGATCCAAGTCTGCCTTTGAGATTGCATCTCCTGTAGATGTATTGTGGCGACAGGCAAACTGCAATGGTTCCATGTCGTTCCTGAGACAGTCGTTAATTCTAGCCAAGACCAACCTCCTAAAGCATTTCATCACCATAGGTGTGAATGCTGCTGGACGATAGTGTTGAGGCAGCACACACTAATCTTCTTGGGCACTGGTACAACTGTTGCCTTTTTGAAGCAGGTGGGTACTCCTGACTGTAGCAGTGAGAGATCGAAAATGTTTTTGAACACTTTCAGCTGGGGATTGGCACAGGTTTTCAGAGCTTTACCAGGTACTCTATCAGGCCATGCTGTCTTGCAAGTGTCACCCTCTTGAAAGAGAGCCTGATGTCATTACCCGGCTGCTCCTCCTGTAAGACCTACCCTGTATTTCCTTCACAAAGTGCAACACCTCACTCTTGTCTGCATTAAATTTCATCTGCCATCTTTCCAGCTGCTCCAGATCCCCCTGCAAGCTTTGAGCATCTTCCTCACCGTCCATTACACTCGCAATCTTGGTGACATCCGGCAAACTGCTCTTCCAGTTCACCACATTACATCCAGCTCTTTGATATAGATGACAAACAATAGACCCAACACCAATCCCTATGGAACACCATGAATCACAGTCGTCCAGTCAGAGAGACAATCATCTACAACTACTCTTTGTCTTCTTCGTTAAACCAAACGTCTATAATACAATTTACTACCTGATCTTGACTGAACCTTTTTTTTTTGCAATTTATTTTTTATTGAAGTTGATCATCAAACAAATATTTCCATAAGATGTATTTCAGACATTGTACATATATATCTCAAATCTCTACAAAGTATTTATCTGAGGTATACACTTATAGAAAAGAGCAGGGGGAAAAAAGGAAAGAACTATGTAAAAATACGGAGTGATCTTTTTGATTACAACATATTCATTGATTTGTGAGAATAAAATCAGGCCTATGAGGCATTATGTAGTTAAACCATTTTCCCCAGTATGAATCAAATTGTTCAAGCTTATGATTAACATATGCTGTTATCTTCTCCATTTTGTAAATGTCCATTGTAATTTCAAACCATGCATTTAAAGTGATAACCATTTGCTAGAATGAGTCTTTTTACCAGCCACCAACAGTATATTCATTAAATATTTATCTATTTTCAACCATTCTTGAAGTATATATCCAAAATATATGGTCTTACTCACTAAGGGTATTTCACATTTAAAGATGTCTTGTAGGGCATTGTGTATCCCCCTCCAATAGTTTTTGATAACAGGGCAGTCCCAAAAAAATATGATAATGATCTGCATTTTGATTTCCACAATTTCTCCAGCAAACAGGGAGGTTACTATCATAATGGGATTTCTGAGAGGGTGTAATAAAATATCTTATCAAGTTTTTCCATTCAAACTCTCTCCATTTCTGTGTACTGGTACACGTCCATTGATACCGCCATGTTATTGTCCATTCTTCCTCAGATATAATTATCCCTCCTTCCTTCTCCCATTTTGTTTTAATGTATGAAGTCGAATATGTTTTAAGATTTGACAACCCCTTATACATGCTTGAAATGATTTTACTACCGTTATCTGAATTATATGCTTTTCTAAATAGCTCTATCAAGCATGTACTTGCCTTGGTTACATTTTTAAGCGTCTTATTAACATATTGTCGCATCTGTAAATACCAATAAAAATCTTGTTTTTCTAATAAGTGCTTCTCTTTAAGCATTTCAAAACTGAACAGTGTTCCTTCTGTCATTATGTTGCAAAGAACTGTTATTCCTTTAGCTGTCCAGTCCCTAATCCTAGCATCCAATTTATTTGGTATAAAATCCGAGTCGTATGCACACCATTTAAGAATTGCAATATCTCCCTCTAGATTATATTTTTTTATAGTAGTTTTCCATATTTTAAGAGTCAATTTCACCCATGGGTTGTCAATAGTATTTATGTACCTTTGCTGGTTGTTATCAGCCAAAATTGCTTGTATGGGGATGGGAAGTACCCGCTCCTCAATGTTTTTCCACTGAGCGTCATATGATGGGTTGCACCAACATATCACAGCTCTCAACTGTGCTGCAAAATAATAATCTCTAAGAGAAGGTAGGCCCCATCCCGCCCTTTTCCTTTGCTAATTGCAAAGTTTTGAGACCAACTCTAGGCCTTTTACCCTGCCAAATATACCTTGATAACATTTTGTTCCATTCATTGAATTGATTTTGATTAATCTCTATTGGTAGAGTCTGAAAGAGATATAACAGTCTGGGCAGTATATTCACTTTAATAGACTCAATCCTTGAACTGAGACTGAAAAAAGGAATCAGGTTCCATCTTGCCATATCTTCCTTAATTTTTTATATAAATGCTGATAATTACATTCTGATAATTTTGCCGTCTTTTGGCATAATGATGCCCAAATATTTGAAAGACTCTGTGTGCCATGCCCAGGGATATCTACTTGTAATTTCTCTTGGTGGGCTATAGTAATATGAAAGTAATTGGGCTACTGGCCTATGATTTCTTGGCTTATTCTTAGACCCTTTCTTAAACAACAGAACAATTTTAGCTATCTTCCAATCTTCCAGCACCTCAGCCGTGGATAAGGAGATTTAAAATATCTGTGCTTGGACCCTGCAATTTAGCCTCCCAGAAGTCTGTGGGACCGCCTTGTCGGGGCAGTAGATTTACTTACCCTGAGGCAACAAACTTCTCCTCGTCTGTGATCTGTATAGGGTTCATGACCTTGCTGTAGCATTGTCTCACATGTAAGTCCGTCTCCTAAGACATACAGCTGAGAAAAATCCATCTCCCAAAACTCTTGCCGCTCCACATATAGATTACCACTTTGATCTTTCAGAAAACCAATCTTGTCGCTTACTATCCTTTTGCTCTTAATATATCTGTATAAAAGCTTTCGATTTTCCTTCACCTTTTCTGCAACAGCAAACTCATATTTTCTTTTCACACTCCAGATTTTCTTCTTACGTCTTCTCCTGAATTTCTTATAACCTGAAGTACCCCATTTGTTCCTGTCTGTCGAGACCTGCTATATACTGTGCATCTTTCATTTTCTTAATCCATTCTCAATTTATCTCAAAAACCAAGGGCCAAGGTTCAATCTGTTAGCCTTGCCTTTTATTCTGAAAGGAACATACAAATTCTGTACTCTCAGAATTTCACTTTTTAAGCCCTCCCATTTACCAATCACACCTTTGCCAGAAAATAACCTATCTCAATCCACACTTGCCAGATCCTCTGGTACCATAAAATTGTAGAGAGATCACATACTGTTACAAGAAAATTAAGATTATGATAGTGTGTGATTTCAACGTTCCACATATTGAATGTGACTTCCATACTGTAAAAGGGCTGGATGGGAAGAGTTTGTCAAATGTGCTCAAGGAAGTTTCCTTAATCAGCAAACAGAAGTTCCAACTGGAGATAGTGTGATAGTTTCAATGTAATTATGGAAGAGGATTGTTCTGGTTCTCAGGTTGAGATTCTAAATTGTAAAAAGGCCAATTTTATGGTACCAGAAGGATCTGGCAAGTGTGGATTGAGATAGGTTATTTTCTCACTAACCCATCCCTCCGCTTCCTCATCCAGGTCATTTATAAAAATCACGAAGAGTAAGAGTCCCAGAACAGACCCCTGAGGCACACCACTGGTCACCGACCTCCATGCAGAATAGGACCCGTCTAAACCACCTTTTGCCTTCTGTGAGAAAGCCACTTCTGGATCCGCAAAGCAATGTCCCCTTGGATCCCATTCCTCCTTACTTACTCAATATAGCCTTGCATGGGGTACCTTATGAAATGCCTTGCTGTAGTCCATATTCACTACATCTACTGCTCTTCCTTCATCAATGTGTCTAGTCACATCCTCAAAAAATTCAGTCAGGCTCGTAAGGCACGACCTGCCCTTGACAAAGCCATGCTGACTTCTCCTAATCATATTATACCTCTCCAAATGCACATAAGTCCTGCCTCTCAGGATCTTCTCTATCAACTTACCAACCACTGAGGCAAGACTCACTGGAGACTCACCTTTTCCATTGTGTATACTGCATTAAAGCATTCATTAAGCACCTCTGCTATTCCCTCCAGTTCCATAGACACTTTCCTATTGTCAAACTTGATAGGTCTTTCACGTCTTCTCCTCCTGCTCTTCACGTACTTGTAGAATGCCCTAGGGTTTCCCTTCATCCTGCCCGCCAAAGCCTTCTCATGACTCCTTCTTGCTCTCATAATTTCTTTCTTAGGCTCCTTCCTGTAAACCTTATAATCTTCTAGATCTTTAACATTACCTAGCTCTCTGAACCTTTAGTAAGCTTTTCTTTTCTTCTTGATTAGATTTATTACAGCCTTTGTACACGACGGTTCCTGTACCCTACCACAACTTCCCTGAAAATAATAAAGAAGAAAAATATCTACCTACGGACCACAGCTCTCCAAAGAGCCAGAGCCTCAACTTCACACTCCAATTCTGACCTATTCATGCAATGACCGCTCTGTTTAAACCCAACTTATTTTTATTGGATCTTGCCAAGTTCTTAATTATGGACAATCAAATGTCTCCTTGGGAACTATGACATCCAAAATGCTCACCCCATTAAACTCTCCTTTTACGCAATCCAATGACTGTTCGAAACTAGGGTGTGCAAAATTGTGAACTGCAAGAAACTACTATGCACACCAAGACTGTTCTACAAGAGCGCAAGCTGATTAAAAAGAAAGCATAATACTGCATAACAAGAACGAGAATTTCCTAATTGAGGAGGATGCTGATAATGAATGACTGCAGGGATTTAATGAGAAGTTAGATAAATGTTTGCAAGATCAGGGAAATAAGAACAAATGGGATTGACATACGAAGAGAGTTGAGGGTGATGATAGATCATCCTTCATATGGAATTGTGGATCAGGGACTAAGAGAGGACACACTAGGGGATTCATCCAGTGAGACAATGTTTGTAGTAGAAGAGAGCATTAGAGAGGGTCATTCACTGATGGGCTTATACCACAGACCTCCCAAACGCCAGCAGGAAATAAAGGAACAGAAATGTAGCAGGTAATGAAAGATGTAAAAGCAAAAGAGTAGTTGTAGTGGGTGAATTGAATTTACCCTGTGTTGATTGGGACTCCTTTAGAGCCAGAGCTTAGATTATTGAACAGCTTGTTGAAAGTATCTTGGGATATTTCTTAACACAGAAGTGGATACTTCTTCAGTGATTTGAATGCGGCAGGACTGCGCAAGCGTATGAAGGTCGGCCAGTGTGAACAGCGGGAATAGTTTAAAAGGGCACTGTTGTTTCTTCCGCTGTTTCAAATGGGGCACGACTGTAGAAGCACGTGTAGGTCGGCCAGTGAGAACAGTGGGAAGAGTTTAAAAGCGAGCAGAGTTCAAAAGGTGACGGTTATTTCAGCGGTTTGAATGCGTCACGACTGCGCAAGCACGTGGAGACCGGCCAGTGAGAACAGCGGGAAGAGAGGAAAAAGAAGACAGATTTACAGGGCGGCCAACAGAGTAATGGGCAACAGAATAGGAACGGGGCTTAGGCGATAAGGGGTGGAGGCCAGGTAGGTTACCCGTTTAAAATAAAGACAGAAAGTATTTGTGTGAAGCCATTTTTCCGTGCTCGGTGTCAGATGTGAGAGGTCCTGGATACTCCCGGACGATCACATTTGCAGCAGTTGTGTCGAGCTGCAGCTCCTTCGACACCGCATTAGGGAACCGGAGCTGCAGTATGACCCTCGTCTGGTCAGGGAGAGTGAGGAGGTGATAGACAGGGGCTATAAGCAGGTAGTCATCTCGGGACCCAAGGAAACAGAGAAGTGGGTAACAGTCAGAAGGGCAAGAAGCAGGGGCTAGAGAGCACCCCAGTGACTGTCCCCCTCAACAATAAGTATTCCTGCTTGAGTACTGATGGGGGGGGGGGGGGGGTGAGACGGCCTACCTGGGGAAAGCAACAGTAACAGAGTCTGGCCCCGTGGCTCAGAAGGGTAGGGAAAGGAAGAGGATGGCATCAGTGAGAGGGGACTCTATAGTTAGGGGGTCAGATTGGCGATTCTGTGGATGCAGGAAGGAAACGCGGATGGTAGTTTGCCTCCCAGGTGGCCAGGATCCGGGGTGTTTCTGGTCGCGTCCACGATATCTTGAAGTGGGAAGGAGAACAAATAGAGCTGGTGGTACATATTTGGTACCAACGACACAGGTAGGAAAGGGGAGGAGGTCCTGAAAACAGACGACAGGGAGTTAAGAAAGAAGCTGAGAAGCAGGACCTTAAAGGTAGTAATATCGGGATTACTGCCTCGGCCACGTGACAGTGAGTATAGGAATATAATGAGGTGGAGGATAAATGCGTGTCTGAGGGATTGGAGCAGGGGGAAGGGATTTAGATTTCTGGATCATTGGGACCTCTTCTGGGGCAGGTGTGACCTGTACAAAAAGGATGGGTTGCACTTGAATCAGAGGGGGACCAATATCCTGCTGGGAAGGTTTGCTAAGGCTATTGCATACAGTTTAAACTAGAATTGCTGGGGAGTGGTAACCAGACCGAAGTGACGAAGGAAAGGGAGGTTGGCTCACAAATAGAGAGAGCTTGTAGACAATGCAAGAGATAGGATAGGCAGATGATAGAGAAGGGATCCGCTCAGACCGATGGTTTGAGATATGTCTATTTTAATGCGAGGAGTATTATGCGGATGAGCTTAGAGCATGGATCAGCACTTGGAGCTGTGATGTTGTGGCCATTACAGAGATTTGGATGGTGCAGGGGCAGGAATGCCTAATTAAAGTTCCAGGCTTTAGGTGCTTCAGAAAGGAGAGTGAGGGGGGCAAAAGAGGTGGGGCATGGCACTGTTGATCACAGGTAGTGTCATGGCTGCAGAAAAGGAGGAAGTCATAGAGGGTTTGTCTACGGAGTCTCTGTGAGTGAAAGTTAGGAATAGGAAGGGGTTAATAACTCTACTGGGTGTTTTTTATAGACCACCCAATAATAACAGGGACATCAAGGAGCAGATATGAAGACATATTCTGGAAGGGAGTAATAATAACAGGGTTGTTGTGGTGGGAGTTCTTAATTTCCCAAATATTGATTGTCATCTCCGTAGATTGGGGGGTTTAGATGGGGTACAGTTTGTTAGGTGTGTTCAGGAAGGTACCTTGACACAATATGTAGATAAGCCTACAAGAAGAGAGGCTGTACTTGATCTGGTATTGGGAAATGAACCTGGTCAGGTTTCAGATCTCTCATTTGGAGAGCATTTTGAAGATAGTGATAACGAGTCTATCTCCTTTACCATAGCATTGGAGAGGGATTGGAACAGACAAGTTAGAGAAACGTCTAACTGGAGTAAGGGTAAATATGAGGCTATCAGGCAGGAACTTGGAAGCATAAATTGGAAACAGATGTTCTCGGAGAAAAGTAGGAAGAAATGTGACAAATGTTCAGGGGATGTTTGCGTGGGGTTCTGAGTGGGTACGTTTCAATGAGACATGGGAAGGATGGTACGGTACAAGATCCGTGGTGTACAAAGGCTGTTGTAAACCTCGTCAAGAAGAAAGGAAGAGCTTACAAAATGTTCCAAAAACTAGATAATGATAGGAATCTAGAAGATTATAAGGCTAGCAGGAAGGAATTTAAGAATGAAATTAGGAGAGCCAGTAGGAGCCATGAGAAAGCCTTGGAGGACAGGATTAAGGAAAACCCCAAGGCATTCCTCAAGTATGTGAAGACCAAGAGGCTAAGACATGTAGCAATATGACCAATCAAGCGTGATAGTGGAAAAATGTGTATAGACCCGGAGGAGATGGCATAGGTACTTAATCAATCATTCGATTCAGTATTCTCTACGGAACAGGATCTTGGCGACTGTAGAGATGACTTCCAGTGGACTGAATAGCTTGAGCATGTAGATATTAAAGAAGAGAATGTGCAGGAGCTTTTGGAAGGCATCAAGTTGAATACGTTACCGGGACTGTACGGGATCTACTCCAGGCTACTTTGGGAAGCAAGGGAGGAGATTGATGAGTCTCTGGCAATGATCTTTGTATCAACGATGAGGACGGGAGTGGTTCTGGAGGATTGGAGGGTTGCAGATGTTGTTCTGTTATTCAAGAAAGGTAGTAGGGAATAGCTCAGGAAATGATAGGCCAGTGAGTCTTACTTCAGTGGTTGGTAAGTTGATGGAGAAGATTCTGAGAGGCAGGATTTATGTACATTTGGAGAGGATTTATGAACATTTATCGAGGTATAATCTGATTAGGAATAATCAGCATGGCTTTGTCAAAGGCAGGTCGTGCCTTATGAGCCTGATTAAATATATTGTGAGTGAACACATTGATGATGCTAGAACTGTAGATGTAGTGTATATGGATTTTAGCAAGGCCTTTGATAAAGCACCCCATTCAAGGCCTATTGAGAAAGTAAGGAGTCATGGGATCCAAGGGCATATTGCTTTCTGGATCCTAACTGTCTTGCCCACGAAAGGCAAAGAAAGGTTGTAGAGGGGTCATGTTTTGCATAACGGGTGGTGACCCTGTGGTGTGACTCAGGGATCTGTTCTGGGACCCCTACTCTTTGTGATTTTTTCAATGACCTGGATGAGGAGGGATTGGTTAGTAAATTTGCTGATGACACAAAGTTTGGGGGTGTTGTGGATAGTGCAGAGGGCTGTTAGAGGTTACAACGGGACATTCATAGGATGTATAACTAGGCTGAAAAGTGGCAGATGGAGTTCAACTAATTAGGTGTGAATTAGTTCATTTTGGTAGATTAAATATGATGGCAGAATATAGTATAAATTGCAAGACTCTTGGCAGTGTGGAGGATCAGAGAGATCTTGGGGTCCGAGGTTGACCCTGTGGTTAAGAAGGCATACGATGCATTGGCCTTCATCAAACATGGGATAGAGTTTAAGAACCAAGAGGTAATGTTGCAGCTATATAAAACCCTGGTCAGACCCCACTTGGAGTACTGTGCTCAATTCTGGTCGCCTCACTACAGGAAGGACGTGGAAACCATAGAAAGGGTACAGAGGAAATTTACAAGGATGTTGCCTGGATTGGGGAGCATGCCTTATGAGAATAAATTGAGTGAACTTGACCTTTTCTCCTTGGAGCGACAGAGGATGAGAGGTGACCTGATAGAGGTGTATAAGATAATGAGAGGCATTGATCGTGTGGATAGTCAGAGGTTCCTTCCTAGGGCTGAAATGGCTTGCACGAGAGGACATAGTTTTAAGGTGCTTGGAAGTAGATACAGAGGAGATGTCAGGTGTCAGATGTCAATTTTCTTATGCAGGGAGTGGTGAGTGCATGGAATGTGCGGCCAGCGGCGGTGGTGGAGGCGGAAACGATATGGTCTTTTAAGAGACTCCTGGATGGATACATGGCACTTCGAAAAATAGAGGGCTATGTGTAAGCCTAGGTACTTCTAATGTAAGGACATATTCGGCACAACTTTGTGGGCCGAAAGGCCTGTATTGTGCTGTAGATTTTGTATGTTTCATGTTAGATGAAATTCCTAAATCTGCACAAACTTACACAGTATACGCCGTAAATGCTGGTAAATCCAACAAATTTGGCACTAAGATAATCTCAGTCAATTTTGTGGAAATTACAGTCATACACTATTCTGCTGCTTTTACAACTTTCTATAACCTGCGTACATTCTTGTTCCTCTTTCTGCCGATGGCATTTCCAGAACTTCTGGAAATTGAAGCACACATAATTCAAGGTTCTCCTTTATCAACTCTCTGTTACATCCTGAGAGATGCTCAGTGGGAGGGAGGGGATAGATAGTGTCTATGAATAGCAGTCCAGTATCAGGGTTGTACAGGTGTCTGTCCTTGAAGTTCCTGTGTTATACAAGTGTTTAACGGTGGAGTACAGTGCTGAGTATGTACAGGTCTGTGTGCTCACTGCACAGTGCTCTGAGTATTAGAGGCCTGTGTCCTGATAATGAAGGTCTAGATATTGCAAAGTTCACTGTCCATGTATTCAACTGCTGCCTTTCTTGAGCAGTCATATATACAAGGAATAAAAGACTGGAATAAAAGAGGGATGCTCGACAGCTGTGGCAGGGTGTGTGGCACCAAATCACGACAAAGGGGACAGCAGAGCTTTGCTTCCAGATGAGCTCAATGCCTTCTATGCCCATTTTGACCACCAGAAGAGGGCGGAACCATTGCGCACTCCCATGTCTCCTGATGATCTTTTGGTCTCAGTATCTCAGGATGATGTGCAGGCTGCCTTCAAGAGGGGAATCCAAGGAAAGCATCCAGTCTGGATGGAGTACCTAGCTGAGTACTGAAGACCTGCGCTGACCAGCTGGCTGATATATTCACAGATATCTTCAACCTCTCGATCTGGCAGTGTGTGGTACCCATCTGCTTCAGGGAAGTTTCAATCATATCGGTGCCCAACAGGAGTGTGGTAACATGTCTAAATGACTACTGCCCAGTTGCACTTATATCCACAGTGATTAAGTGTTTTGAGGGGCTGGTGTGAAGCATATCAGCTCTTGTCTAAATGGTGATTTGGATCCTCTCCAATTCACCCACCGAAGCAACTGCAGATGCTGTCTCGTTGGCTCTTCACACAACTCTGGAGCATCTAGACAGCAAATATGCAAACATCTGGATGCCCTTTATTGATTACAGCTCAGCGCTTAACACTGTCATCCCCTCAAAACTAATCAGTAAACTCCAAGAACCGGGCCTCAATGCACCGTTATGCAACTGGATCCTGGATTTCCTCAGTTGCAAACCCCACTCAGTTTGGATTGGCAAAAACATTCACTCTACAATCTCTGTCATCACAGGAGCACCATAGTAGATCCCTCTGCTCTACTCACTTCTCAACCAATGACTGTGTGGATAATTACAGCTCCAGCACCATATACAAGTTTGCTGATTACAGCACTGTTGTGGGCTGTATCAAAGGTGGTGATGAATCAGCATACAGGAGGGAGATCGAAAACATGGCCGAGTAACATAATAACAACAACCTCTCACTGAATGTCAGAAAGACCAAGGGGCTGATTGCAGACTTCAGGACAGAGAAACCAGACCTCCATGAGCCAGTAAGCATTGGACAATCAGAAGTGGAGAGTGTCAATAACTTTACATTCCTGTGTGTCACTCTGTCAGAGGATCTATCCTGGACCCATCATATAAACATTATTATGAACAAGGCACAACTGCCCTTCTACTTCCTCAGGACTCTCGCAGATTCAGCATGTCATCGAAAACTTTGTCAAACTTCTATAAATGTGTTGTGGAAAGTATGCTGACTGGCTGTAATACAGCCTGGTGTAGGAACACCAATGCCTTTGAGTGGAAAATCCTACAAAAGCTAGTGGATTCAGCCCAGGTACATCACGGGTAAAACATTCATAACCACTGAGCACATCCACATGATACATAGCCGTAGAAAAGCAACATCCATTGAGATGTTAAAGGATAATTTGCCCTGATGACATGCAGGAACTTAGATACTAATCGCACAATTTGTTTTTGGGTTGATGACCTTTGCTTCCGCTTTAGGTGTTTCAGTATTCTCTGTCTCGTACCATCACTGTTGCCAGGCATGTGACTGTGGGGGTGGCTAAAAATTGTATCTTGCATACGTGACTGACTGTGGTGTAAAACCCTATAAAAAGGGAGGACTGTTCCCTTGTTAGGAGACCATCGCTTGACAGGGCTGCGCAAGCACTGCGAAGTTTGTTAAGCAATCCTCCAAAATGCTTGTACTTACTTAAATAAAGAATCGTGGCTATCCACAGAAGGTGGCGTATTGCATTTGTATCAAGTGTGTAAGAATCTCAAGGAATGACCCGACATGACATATGGTGATGAGGATGGGATTCCAACATATATGGAGCTCCTAGGCAGACTGAATAAGTGATTGCCTGTGTGACGGTGACGTGAGATGGATGGGCCCACAAGGTAAGATTTACCTTGATCTCTCTCATTAACCTATCAGTCAGTCGACCACTCGTCCCCTTGAACTCTGTAGTGATGGAATCCTTGGGATTCCTTACACACTTATACGCCGAAGGATTCGTCTCAGGGAAGTTCGAGTCCCCCCTGGAGTTCGGAGATTAGAGTCCTTCAGGAGGAAAGAGGAGAACAGAGTCCTCCAGGTCATTTTAAGGGAGGTTCAAGACCCCTGGAGTTCGGAGGTTAGAGTCCTTAGAACAGGAATTTTTCAGAAAAGGAGGTTAGTCCTCCGATAGTGAGGTTCGAGTCCCCAAAAATAAGGTTAATTACAGTGTCCATCTCGATCCCCCTGCCTTAGACAGGTTGTTAAGTGGGGAAATCCCCCACGTGAAGGTCAGCACCCTGACGTGGGTGTGGAGAGCAAAGACGCTGAGCCGGTATATAGAGATGTTGAAAAGTTGATTCTTTAAGAATGGGACAGACATTGTATAAGATGGGTGTCGGCACTCCTTTGTATCGATCATGTCGGGATAATCTCAAAGGTGAGCAATGGTTCAGATGTCTGTCGGCATGCCTAGATAAAAAATTTGGAAATGAAAGTTGGCCAATAGGGGGAACTTGGGATGCAGATAAATGTATAAGACCAGAAGAAGCAATTTGGAAATGTAATACGGGGACTAAATGGAAAAAATTAATATCCACGTGGAGGAAAACTGCTGAGGAAATAAGGAATAAATCTAAGCAGGCCAGCTGGGAGAATAACGCACGTCGGAGACAGATTAGTTCATGTGATCATGAGGGAAACCCCAAGGCTTGGGAGGTGTTGAATCTTTACTGCTTTTCTCTATTCATATTGTAATCCGCAGTGTGAGGGTTACAATATGAACAGAGAAAAGCAGTAAAGACTGAGAAAGGAGAGACAAAATAAGGAGTCAGGGTTGAAATACCAAGCCGATCTACCGTGCGGGATAAAATGGAGGCACCTCCTGACATGTCTGGTCTGCCAATGCTGTTCCAAAATAATGACACTGATGATCAGGTGGAGGATTGGCAAAACCCGTCTAGAGATTAGTGCAGGATCTCAGGCAGATCAACAAAATAGTCCAGCCTTTACACCCGGCTGTGCCGAACCCTGCGACGATTCTTAGCAGCATCCCCGCTGATGCCTGTGTTTTCACCCTGGTTGACTTACAGCGTGCTTTCTTTGTTATCCCTCTGGCAGAAGAATCCCAATATTTGTTTGACTTCACCTTCAAGAGCCAGCAGTACACTTGGACACGCCTCCCTCAGGGATTTGTCCATTTGCCCACTTTATTCTCCCAGGTATTGCACCGGCAGCTTAGGGAGCTTTGGCTCTTGGACGGCTCTACCATTGTCCAATATGTTGATGACTTGCTCCTAGCTAGCCCTTCAGAACCTGGTAACATTGCAGAGACCAACCGTCTCCTGAACGTTCTCCACTCCACTCCACTCCACTCTTGAACACGCTAACCACCTTACCAGCTGCCAAGGTTAAGCGCACCCAGTACCAAGTCAAATTCCTGGGAACTTTGCTCAGTGCTTCTGATAGACAATTGACCCCGGAACGTATCACATCCATTCTGGTGACCCCTTTGCCCACAGGCCCCAAGCAAATTTGTGCCTTCATAGGCTTAGTTAACTACTGTCGACAATGGCTCCATAACGTAACACTACTCACCAAACAGATAACCCCTTTGGCCTCAAGCAAGGCCCCAAAGATCTTCACACTATCAGATGAGCAACGGTCAGCCTTCACTGAATTAAAAATGGCCCTTGCCAGTACCCCAGCACTCGGAAGACCTTTGTATGACAGGCCTTTCCAGTTGTCTGCCAGTATCCTAGAGGACTGCGCAACTGTTGCTTTGACCCAAGTCCATGGGGATCGCAAGAGACCAATAGTTTACTACACGACTCACCTTGACCCTGTAGCCATGGGCCTCCCACCCTGCTCACAAATTCTCCCCACTACCTACTCCCTTGTAACTGCCGCTTCCAATATTACTCTCCAACAAACCCAGACTGTCTATTCCTACCACACTATTGTAGTCTTAACTTCCCATCAGACCCAACATCTGATTCCTTATGAGGTAGCTCTCCTCAATAACCTCATTCTGACCTTCTCCTAATGTTCAACTGTGAACCCGGTGATCTTCCACTAGAAAAGCTCCCGAGCATCTTTGTGGATGGTAGCTCTTCGATATCACCTTTAGGTGTTCACCTTTCACACAACCATCCTCGAATCAGCCTCCTTGATCCTCCAGTACCTGCTCAAAAAACAGCGCTCTTTGCTCTAACATGAGCCTGCATCCTGGCTACAGGAAAATCGGTAAACATAGACACAGACTCACGATACGCCTTTGGTGTGGCCCATGACATCGGCCAGCTATGGTTGCAATGTAGATTTCTGACCTCCTCAGGGTCACGATATTGAATTGAATTGAATGATCTGTATTGTCATTATACACAGGTACAATGAAACTCTGTTTGGCTTCCTCTCAGGCAATCAAACAAAGCGGTAGATAAAAACAAGACAGTAATAGAAAAACAGTATTAAATAGATAAATAGCAGAAAGTAAGTTGCAGCAGCTCCAGAATATCACAGTAATGCACAAAGTGCTGTTAGTGCAAGTATTTGAGTCCTTGTGTGTGCTCACAGTTTCAGTCATTGCTCTGTGGGAGTGGTGTGATGGAGGCCACAGCTCTGGGGTAGAACCTGTTCCTCGGTCTATTTGTTCTGGCTTTTAGTGTCCTGAACCTTTTGTTTGACGGCAGCAGGTCAAACAGGGAGTGGCCAGGGTGTGTGGTGTCTCTGGTTATGCTGATTGCTTTCCTCCTGAGTCTGCTGGTATAGATGGTGTCCAGTCCTGGGAGCTCCATCCTAACAATTCGCTGGGCCGCCTTCACCACGCGATGCAGGTCTTGTCGCTCAGTGGCTGTGCAGCTGGCACACCACACGGTGGCACTGTTGGTCAGGATGGTTTCAATTGTGCTTCTGTAGAAGTTAAGCAACAGCTTTTCTGGGAGTTTGGCCTGTTTCAGCTTTCTAAGGAAGAAGAGTCTTTGTTGTGCCTTTTTTACAAGCAGCGAGGTGTTGGTGGTCTGTGTCAGCTGTTTTGACAACATAACTCCAAGGAACTTTAGGTTTTCCACACTTTCCACTACCTCTCCATATATATGGACTCCATATATGTGTACTCTGTCCTTTGATCTCCTGAAGTCAATGATCATCTCTTTTGCTTTAGAAGTGTTAAGGGCCAGGTCATTGTCCTTCATCCGTCAGATGATCTACCTCAAGCCTGTAGGCTGTTTCATCCTTGTCCGAGATCAGGCCAACCACTGTGGCATCATCTGCAAATTTAATTATGGAGTTGGAGGTGTAGATGGGGGTGCAGTAATGTGTGAAGAGTTTGTAGAGCATAGGACTCAGCACACAGCCCTGCAGGGTGCCTGTTTTTAAGATGAGGGTGGTGGAGGTGTGCTTACCAACTCTGACTTGCTGTGGTCGGTCTGTGAGAAAGTCCATGACCCACGAGCACAGGGAGGAACCAAGGCCAAGAGTGTTCAGTTTGCTGACCAGTTTATGGGGGATGACTGTGTTAAATGCAGATCTGAAGTCCACAAATAAAATCCTCACATAAGTGTTCAGTTCCTCTAAGTGAGTCAGAGCAATATGGAGGTTGTTGTGATTGCATCCTCTGTGGAGCGGTTTGCCCGGTAGGAAAACTGGTGTTTGTCCAGATCAGGTGGGATTATAGCCTTAATGTGTGAGAGCACAAGTATCTCAAAGCACTTCATGGCTATGGGTGTCAGCGCTACAGGGCGATAGTCATTCAGGCACTTCACAGCTGATTTTTTTGGGCAATGGGATGATGGTGGAGGTTTTAAGCATGTTGGAACAACAGCTTGTTGCAGAGAGGTTAAATACACTTGTAAACACCTCAGCAATCTGGCCGGCATATGCTTTCAGTAGAACATAGAATAATACAGCACATTACAGGCCCTTAGGCCCACAATGTTGTGCCGACCTTCAAACTCTGCCTCCCATATAAACCCCCACCTTAAATTCCTCCATATACCTATCTAGTAGTCTCTTAAACTTCACTAGTGTATCTGCCTCCACCACTAACTCAGGCAGTGCATTCCATGCACCAACCACTCTCTGAGTGAAAAACCTTCCTCTAATATCCCCCTTGAACTTCCCTCCCCTTAACTTAAAGCCATGTCCTCTTGTACTAAGCAGTGGTGCCCTGGGGAAGAGGCGCTGGCTGTCCACTCTGTCTATTCCTCTTAATATCTTGTACACCTCTATCATGTCTCCTCTCATCCTCCTTCTCTCCAAAGAGTAAAGCCCTAACTCCCTTAATCTCTGATCATAATCCTTACTGTCTAAACCAGGCAGCATCTTGGTAAATCTCCTCTGTACCCTTTCCAATGCTTCCACATCCTTCCTACAGTGAGGCGACCAGAACTGGACACAGTACTCCAAGTGTGGCCTAATTAGAGTTTTATACAGCTGCATCATTACATCGCTACTCTTAAACTCTATCCCTCGACTTATGAAAGCTAACACCCCATAAGCTTTCTTAACTACCCTATCTACCTGTGAGGCAACTTTCAGGGATCTGTGGACATGTACCCCCAGATCCCTCTGCTCCTCCACACTACCAAGTATCCTGGCAGTTACTTTGTACACTGCCTTGGAGTTTGTCCTTCCAAAGTGTACCACCTCACACTTCTCCGGGTTGAACTCCATCTGCCACTTCCAAGCCCACTTTTGCATCCTATCAATGTCTCTCTGCAATCTTCGACAAACCTCTACACTATCTACAACACCACCAATCTTTGTGTCATCTGCAAACTTGCCAACCCACCCTTCTACCCCCACATCCAGGTCGTTATTAAAAATCACAAAAAATAGAGGTCCCAGGTCACCACGACCCTCTGCCTTCTGCAGGCAAGCCAATTCTGAATCCACCTGGCCAACCTTCCCTGGATCCCATGCCTTCTGACTTTCTGAATAAGCCTACCATGTGGAACCTTGTCAAATGCCTTACTAAAATCCATGTAGATCACATCCACTGCACTACCCTCAGTACCCGGCCGGGCACTCCATCTGGGCCAGCTGCCTTACTCGCATTCACTTTCCTCAGGGTGGATCTCACCCGATGTTGCTTAAGGACCAGTATGGACTCAACGTCAGATGGGTTGATGAGTGCAGCAGCCTCCTCCCTCCGAATATCAAAGCGGGCAAAGAACTGGTTTAGGACATCAGGCAGTGTGACGTCATCATCTGGCAGCAGATTATTGGTTTTGTTGTATGTCAGCGCCTTGATGCCTTTCCACATACTGCGGGGGTTGTTGTTATCAAACTGATTTTCAATGCGCAATTTGTATTTGCGCTTTGCATCCCTGATGCCCCTGCGGAGATTCCCCTATGCTTCACTGTAGGCTTGTTTGTCTCCTGACCTGAAGGCTGCATCGCACTCCCTGAGTACTGCCCTCACATTGCTGTTAATCCATGGCTTTTGATTGGAAAACATCTTAATTGTCTTTTGTATTATTACATTTTCTGTGCAGAACTTAATATATCCTAGGACTGAACTAGCACATTCCTCCAGGTCTGATCCCTTTGCAAACAAGCCCCGATCTGTCTTGTCAAAACAATCCTGTAGCATTGAGGTGGCTTCCTCAGAGCACACGTGTACTTCTTGATGGTTGGTTTTACTCTGCAGATCTGTGGTCTGTAAGCTGGGGTCAGTGTGAGGGAGATATGGTCTGATTGTCCTAGGTGTACAGATGGGATTGCTTTGAATGCTCTTGGAATATTTGTGTAGACTATGTCTAGTATGTTATTTTCTCGTGTCAGGAAATATCACTGACATATGTTGTGAAACTGTGTAGACTTGGTCTAGTATGTTAATTTCTCGTGTTGGGAAATTCACATTTTTGTAAAATTTGGGCATGACCAGTTTAAGATCTGTGCGATTGAAGTCCCCTGCTACAATGATCACTCCATCCGGGTGAGCCATGAGCTGTTTGTTGGTGCTATCATGAAGCTTTTCCAATGCTAACTTAGCTTTAGCTTGCAGGGGAACGTATACAGCCATAATTATTATCCTCATGAATTCTCTCGGGAGAAAGAATGGTCTACACTTTACCGCAAGGTGCTCCAAGTCCGTGCAGCAGTGTTTATCCACAATGTTCACGGCTGTGCACCAATTATTGTTTACATAGTCCTCCTCCCCTGCATTTCCCGGAGTCCTGCATGCGGTCGGGAAACCAAAACCTCCTCAAAGCTATTCTCCTCCCCAAGTAATTGGCCATAATCAAATGTGCTGCCCATGTAATGGACAACACGGACTTCAGTAATGGCAATGCCAGAGCTGATCAAGCTACCAAAGATGCTGCAACAGCTCACAATTCTATTGTGTCCTCTATGAACCGGCAGGCACTAAATCGTTCACTTGCCTCAAAAGCAACGGGCATACTAGACATTGTAACTGCACAGCATTAACAGGCGAACGCCCCTGACTCAGAAAAACAAATATGGAAGACGCATGGGTGTTTGTGTCAGGAGGCCTCTGGATTACTCCAGTTGGCTAAGTGTGTGTACCTGATGCTTTGCTATCAATGCTTATTGATTGTTTGAATACTGATACCCACCTTCACAAGGAGGGAAGGACCAATATTATGTTGCGTACCTGGTGGCACCCATGACTGGAAGAGGCAGCAAAGGCACATGTCAGATCATGTTTAATATGTCAGCAAAATAACGCTGGCCAAGGAGTGCGGTGCGCAACAGGGAAAACACCCTTCTCAAGTGGTCCATTTGAGTGTATTCAGCTTGATTTTATTGAATTGATGCGTGTACATTGCTATAAGTATTGTCTTGTTATTATTGATGTATTTAGTAGATGGGTTGAAGCCTTTCCAACCACCAATAATAAAGCCTCAATGGTGGTAAAATTACTACCGACATAGATTATACTGAGGTTTGGAGTGCCTTGACAGATTAGTTCAGGCAATGGTCCCCACTTGGTAGGGAAAATTAACGAAGAATTATGTGAAGCACTGCATATTCAGCAACAATTCCATTGTGCCTACCATTCCCAGGCAGCAGGAGTAGTAGAAAGAGCCAATGGAACTATTAAGACCAAACTAACCAAATTAATGTCTGAGACTGCTCTCAATTGGCTAAAGGTCCTGCCCTTAGCTCTATAACACAAGAGTCACCTCCCATTCAACCACGAGATTATCGGCCACAGAAATAATTTATGGCCGACCCAGTAGGACCCCTTGGGGCGCCAACACAGACCCACCTTCCCAAGTAGACCTAAATATTATGGGAGAAGAAATGCAAAGATACTTTCAGCAGCTAACCTCGTTTCTAAAGTTTCTCCATTCAAAGGTAAAGTATGCCTTCGGACCACCGCCACAAGCGACGGATCAAGATTCAAACAACCAGAATGAAACCCCCAGACTGCAAACGGGAGACTTCATGCTAATCAAGGACTGGGATCACCCCAAGCTCGAACCAAGGTAGAAAGGGTCATTCCAGATATTCCTTCAGACGCCAACTGGAGTCAAAGTCCGAGGACAGAGTCGCTGAATCCATCTGAGTGACTGCAAACGATGGGCCCCACAAGTAACTTAAAGACTGTTATTGGACTTTCTGTTATTATGGCCACCTTCATGGTATTCGGACTTGAGGACAATTTGTTTTGTACAACTCATATACATTTCCATGGTAATCGAACTGTGAGTTACCCGCTTGCCCAGTCAGTAGAGGCGTTATTTGTAGCCATCCCTGTGTGGGACACCCCCCCCCCCCCGACCTTTATACCACAGATACTTCAGAGCGTGGGTCTGAGTGGGAATGTCAGGACGGTGAGTAGAGCTGATTAAAGATGGGTCTCAGTTCCCTAACTGCACTGGAACCCAGGGAGAAATCGTAGGATTTGCTCTGATCCCATGAGCTATCTACTTTGTTTCTCAGGACGGGGATAGGGATGCGCCAACACTTTGATCCCCACAAATGCCTCTTGTGCCCAAAGACAATGTGCCCGCAGACATTGCCGGGTGAGCAATGGAATATTCTTCTGCACCTGCGATGAGGAAAGGTGTTTAAATGTTACTGCAGGAAGACTGCTCATTTGTGGGCACTGCAACAGAACTCACGTCAGCTCTGACTCCTGGACATACCCCTTTACCGACTACCAATTCAAGGGTTCGGAGTCGGGAGGTAACTCCAGCCTGGAAAGAAACTGGAAATCTAAGCAGTTTGCGAGTTTCAATGACATGCTAGAATCTGTCCCGATGACATGCAGGAGTTTAGATACTGATCGCACAATTTGTTTTTGGGTTGATGACCTTTGCTTCTGCTTTAGGTGTTTCAGTATTCTCTGTCTCGTACCATCACTGTTGCCAGGTATGTGACTGTGGGGGTGGCTGAAAATTGTATCTTGCATACATGACTGACTGTGGTGTAAAACCCTATAAAAAGGGAGGACTGTTCCCTTGTTCGGACAGCATCGCTTGACAGAGCTCCGCAAGCACTGCGAAGTTTGTTAAGCAATCCTCCAAAAAGCCTGAACTTGCTTAAATAAAGAATCATGGCTATCCACAGAAGGTGGCGTATTGCATTTGTATCAAGTGTGTAAGAATCACAAGAAAACAAACCAACATTACACCACAGTCCAGAGCCCGAAACTGTTTCCCTGCTCCTCATCATATCCTCTCACCTCTCCCACTGTCCAGAGCCCGAAACTCTGCCCTGTGCTGACCCGTCTCTGGTTTCTGACCTTGCTCCACTGAACATCCAACTGAGCATTCAGCGTTCTGCTTTCAGACTTTAGAGTACAGTGGTGTCCTCTAACAACCCAGTTGTGTGAGACAAGGGTGAAAATGACCAATAAGAGCAGGGAGTAGGGTGTTTAACTACCATTAGTCCTCGGTCCAGAGATTTGAGGGACTAACAACATGTCAGACGTAACTACAGGCAGATCGTCTTCTTCAGTCTGCAGAATGTCATGCAGGAAACTCAAGGGAAATCCCTTCACCCACAGAGTGGTGACTGTTTGGAACCCACCACACAGGGAGAGCGAGGGGTGAACAACAGGGTCAGATTTAAACAGTCTGTCGTAAAACAGGAATACTGGCAGGGAACAGCTGGGTGGAGTTGGCTCCCCACTGTACACTGGGAGTGTTGTAGATTCACTGAGTACCCGAGACAGAGTTTAAAATAGAACAGATTTATTTATCACGGAAACTCCAGTCCCATTAAATGTGAACATCAGCAGAAACTCCTCCCATCCCCAGTGACCAGGATGCAGACCTGTGTTTGACGAACAGCAGCAGTAATTGCGGAGTTCGACAACAACAGTCACTTGTGAACTTGCCTCTGGATTCAGCAACTGTGCTGATTCAATATCCACCGGGCAGCTTATTAAACTTTTCCCCCAGTGTGAACTCCGTAGTGCTTCTGGAGGCTGGCTGAATGATTGAACCCCTTCCCACACTCTGAGCAGGTGAATGGTTTCTCCCCAGTGTGAACTCGCTGGTGTGCCAACAAGTTAGATAACTGAGTGAATCCCTTCCCACAATGTGAGCAGGTGAAAGGTTTCTCCCCAGTGTGAACTCGCTGGTGGGCCAGTAAGTTTGATAACTGAGTGAATCCTTTCCCACAGTCTGAGCAGGCAAATGGCCTCTCCCCAGTGTGAACTCGTTGATGAACCTTCAATTGAGATGACTGAGTGAATCTCTTCCCACACTCTGAGCAGGTGAACGGCCTCTCCCCAGTGTGAACTCGCTGGTGTTTCTTCAGGTAAGATGAGTGGCAGAATCCCTTCCCACATTCAGAGCAGGTGAACGGCCGCTCCCCAGTGTGAACTTGGTAGTGCGACACAAGGTTGCACGACTGAGAGAATCCCTTTCCACAATGTGAGCAGGTAAACGGCCTCTCCCCAGTGTGAACTCGCAGGTGTTGCTTCAGGTCTGACGATCGACTGAAACCCTTCCCGCAGTCCGAGCAGGTGAACGGCCTCTCCCCAGTGTGAATTCGCTGATGTTGCTTCAGATGGGCCGAGTGACTGAAGCCCTTCCCACAGTCTGAGCAGGTAAACGGCCTCTCCCCAGTGTGAACACGCTGGTGTGCCAGTAAATTAGATAACTGACTGAACCCCTTCCCACATTCTGAGCAAGTGAACGGCCTCTCCCCAGTGTGAACTCGCAAGTGGGCCAGTAGGTTAGATGATCGACTGAACGCCTTCCCACAGTCTGAGCAGGTAAAAGGCCTCTCCCCGGTGTGAACTCGCT
Source organism: Hemitrygon akajei (assembly GCF_048418815.1). Taxonomy (NCBI): domain Eukaryota; kingdom Metazoa; phylum Chordata; class Chondrichthyes; order Myliobatiformes; family Dasyatidae; genus Hemitrygon; species Hemitrygon akajei. Next base: position 41,240,451 of record NC_133151.1, read on the forward strand.
GATGTACCTTCAGTTGAGATAACTGACTGAACCCCTTCCCACAGTCCGAGCAGGTGAACGGCCTCTCCCCCGTGTGAACTGACCAGTGTGCCAGTAGGTCAGATGATCGAGTGAATCCTTTCCCACACTCTGAGCAGGAGAACATCATCTCCCCGGTGTGAACTGACAGTTATGTCTACAGGTGGGATGGCTGAGTGATTCCACAGTCTGAGTCGGTGAATTGACCCTCTCTCGTGTGTACTCGCTGGTGTCTCTGCAGTTGGGGTGAATCCCTTCCCACAGCCTGAGCAGGTGAACAGCTTCTCTGCAGGGAGAACTCACTCGTGTGTCAGCAGATCAGATTACCGAGTGAATCTCTTCCCACACATGGAACAATTGAACAGTCTCTCCCCTGACAGCCCACTGGTGTCTCTGCGGGTCAGCTGAGTGAGTGAATCCTTTCCTACACAAACAGCAAGTGATCAACCCTTCACTGCTCTGAGTTTCCTGATGTATCATCAGCTTGGATGAATCACTTCCCGCAGACTGAACAGATCAATAAATGCTGGTGTGTTCTCAGCACCCCGGTTCCAGTGGATCACGCTCAGAGACGTCTTCATCTCCTAGGACCAACAACAGATACACTGGTGTTACAATGGGAATATCTGGTCAGTCCCTAAATATCTGGACAGAATCATTAGAACTGATGTGCTGTTGTGTTTGAGATCCCTGCACACAAATTCTTTGTTGTGTCTATCTCACCTGTAAAATGATTTACAAAGGCCATCAATGGGTGAAGCGCAGCATTTCAGATGAAATAAATTCAATCTCTACGCTGAGGACTGACAGCACACTGTTACAGAGGGGTGCAACCCAAGTTGGAGGAACAACTCCTGATTTTTCTAACTGAGCACGGACCAGGAACCCCGACTGTCCATCCAGTTCTCCAACTGTCCGAAAGTGGCCTGGTTGAGGGAAGTGCCTGGTGTGAGAAGTGCTAGTCTTTGGCTCGAGAGTCTTCAGCGAGGAGGCTGAGGGAGGAGACTAAGTCAGGCACAACTGGAGAGGGTGAAGACATGATCGCTAAGCTGATTCAGTGTGCTACGTGCATGATGTGGGAGGTCAGGGACACTGATGGTGCCCCCGGCTGCTACAGCTGTGGAAAGTGTGTCCAGATTCAGCTTCTGAAGGAGCTTGTTGCAGCACTGAAGAAAGAACTGGATGACCTCAGGTTCATCCGTGAAAACGAGAGTTTTCTGGACAGGACCTACAGTGAGGTTGTTACACCAAGGATACCGGAAGAGAGAAAGGGGGCAATGATGAGGACGGAAAGGATGCTTGAAATACAGGAGACCCCAGGGGATGTACCTCTCGTAAACAGATTCACCCTCTTGGAAGCTGTCAGGACAGAAGATACTGCCAGTCTGAGAGGCGGACAGGTCTGCGAGCCGAAAATTGGTGCAGAAGCACAGCCAAGGAGTCAGACATCAGGAAGAGCCGTGGTAGTAGGGGACTCCATAGTGAGAGGTACGGAAAGAGATTTCTGCGGCAACAGGCGAGATTTAAGGATGGTATGTTGCCTCCCTGGTGCTAGGATCCAGGACATCACGGACGCATTACAGGGAATCCTCAAGGGTGAAGGTGAACAGCCGGAAATGGTAGTGCATGTCGGCACAAATGACATCGGGAAGAAGAGGAAGGACATTCTGCAGCGGGACTTCAGAGAACTCGAAAGAAAGCTGAAAAGCAGGACTTCCAGGGTGGTTATCTCTGGTTTGCTTCCAATTCCTCGTGCTGGAGAGGGCAGGAACAGGGAGATAATGGATCTGAATGTGTGGCTGAGGAACTGGTGCAGGAAGCAAGGATTTACATTCTTGGACCATTGGGATCTGTTTTGGGGTAGGGATGAATTTTACAAAAGGGACGGGTTGCACCTTAATAGGCGGGGGACTAGCATTCTGGCAGACAGGTTTGCCACTGCAACACGGATGTGTTTAAACTAAGTAGTGGGGGGGGGGAGGGGATGAACTGGAAATATAAAGATGGAGTTAAAGGGAAAGTGAAAATAAGAAAAGTTAAAAAGGACAACAGAATCAATGGAGTAGAAAGCTCTAGAAGAGATCATACAGTATGGCCAAGTGAAATAGGAATTGATATGAAAGGAGAGGGGAGTAACAAATTAAAAGTATTATATATGAATGCACAAAGTATAAGGAATAAAGTAGATGAGCTTGAGGCTCAGTTGGAAATTGGCAAGTACGATGTTGTGGGAATAACAGACAGGGCCTGGGAAATGAATATTCAAGGATACATCTTATCGAAAGGACAGACTGACTGGCAGAGGGGGTGGGGTGGCTCTGTTGGTGAGGAATGATATTCAGTCCTTTGCGAGGGGGACATAGAATCAGGGGATGTAGAGTCAGTATAGATAGAACTGAGAAACTCTAAGGGTAGAAAGACCCTAATGGGAGTTATCTACAGGCCCCCAAACAGCAGTCTGGATGCAAGGTGTAAGTTAACTGAAGAGTTAAAATTGGCATGTCACAAAGGTAATGATACAGTTAACATGGGGGATTTCAACATGCAGGTAGACTGGGAGAATCAGAATGGTACTGGACCCCAAGAAAGGGAGTTTGTGGAGTGCCTCCGAGATGGATTCTTAGAACAGCTTGTACTGGAGCCTACCAGGGAGAAGGCAATTCTAGATTTAGTGTTGTGCAATGAACCAGATTTGATCGGGGACCTGGAGGTAAAGGAACCATTAGGAGGTAGTGACCATAATATGATATGTTTTAACCTACAATTTGAGAAGGAGAAGGGAAAATCGGATGTGTCAGTATTACAGTTGAACAAAGGGAACTATGGAGCCATGAGGGAGGAGCTGGCCAAAGTTCAATGGAAAAATACCCTAGCAGGGAAGAGAGTGGAACAACAATGGCAGGTATTTCTGGGAATAATGCAGAAGGTGCAGGATCGGTTCATTCCAAAGAGGAAGAAAGATCCTAAGGGGAGTAAAGGGTGGCTGTGGTTGACAAGGGAAGTAAAGGGCAGTATAAAAATAAAAGAGAATAAGTATAACATAGCAAAGATGAGCGGGAAACCAGAGGACTGGGAAGCTTTTAAATAGCAACAGAAGATAACAAAAAAGGCAATACGCCAAGAAAAAATGAGGTATGAAGGTAAACTAGCCAAGAATATGAAGGAGGATAGTAAAAGCTTCTTTAGGTATGTGAATAGCAAAAAAATAGTTAAGACCAAAATTGAACCATTGAAGACAGAAACGGGTGAATTTATTATGGGGAACAAGGAAATGGCAGATGAGTTGAACAAGTATTTTGGATCTGTCTTCACTAGGGAAGACACAAACAATCTCCCAGATGTAATAGAGGTCAAAGGAACTAGGGTAAAGGATGAACTGAAGGAAATTTATATTAGGCAAGAAACGGTGTTGGATAGACTTTTGAGTCTGAAGACTGATAAGTCCACGGGACCTGATGGTCTGCATCCCAGGGTACTTAAAGAGGTGGCTCTAGAAATCGTGGATGCATTGGTAATCATTTTCCAATGTTCTATAGATTCAGGAACAGTTCCTGCTGACTGGAGGGTGGCTAAAGTTGTCCCACTTTTCAAGAAAGGAGGGAGAGAGAAAACAGGGTATTATAGACCGGTTAGCCTGACGTCAGTGGTGGGAAAGATGCTGGAGTCAATTATAAAAGATGAAATTATGACACATTTGGATAGCAGTAGAAGGATCAGTCTGAGTCAGCATGGATTAATGAAGGGAAAATCATGCTTGACTAATCTTCTGGAGTTTTTTGAGGATGTAACTATGAAAATGGACAAGGGAGAGCCAGTGGATGTAGTGTACCTGGACTTCCAGAAAGCTTTTGATGAAGTCCCACATAGGAGATTAGTGGGCAAAATTAGGGCACATGGTATTGGGGGCAGAGTACTGACATGGACTGAAAATTGGCTGGCTGACAGGAAACAAAGAGTAGCGATTAATGTGTCCCTTTCGGAATGGCAGGCTGTGACCAGTGGGGTACCGCAAGGTTCGGTGCTGGGACCGCAGCTGTTACAATATGTTATGAGAATGCAGGGTGACTTGGACAGGTTGGGTGAGTGGGCAAATGTATGGCAGATGCAGTTTAATGTGGATAAATGTGAGGTTATCCACTTTGGTGGCAAGAACAGGAAGGCAGATTACTATCTAAATGGAGTCAAGTTAGGAAAAGGGGAAGCACAACGAGATCTAGGTGTTCTTGTACATCAGTCAATAAAAGCAAGCATGCAGATACAGCAGGCAGTGAAGAAAGCTAATGGCATGCTGGCCTTTATAACAAGAGGAATTGAGTAACTGAGTAAAGAGGTCCTTCTGCAGCTGTACAGGGCCCTGGTGAGACCCCACCTGGAGTATTGTGTGCTGTTTAGGTCTCCAAATTTGAGGAAGGACATTCTTGCTATTGAGGGAGTGCAGCATTAAGAATAAGGGGTAGGCCATTTAGAACTGAGATGCGGAAAAAATTTTTCACCCAGAGAGTGGTGGATATGTGGAATGCTCTGCCCCAGAAGGCAGTGGAGGCCAAGTCTCTGGATGCATTCAAGGGAGAGGTAGATAGAGCTCTTATAGATAGCGGGGTCAAGGGATATGGGGAGAGGGCAGGAACGGGGTACTGATTGTGTATGATCAGCCATGATCACAGTGAATGGCGGTGCTGGCTAGAAGGGCCGAATGGCCTACTCCTGCACCTATTGTCCATTGACTTCAGTCTGTGACGTGGCTCAGTTTGTCTCTCTCCATTTGTATTATTTCCAGTTCTGGTCACGTCCCAGAGCACTACAAAGGCACATGGTATTACACGGCCGATCCCAGAGACTTCCTGATCACTCTGACCCCCTCCCCAAGTGATTGATGGCAGTGAAATCATCGATGGCAACGAATATGAAGGGGAGACCAGTTGTCTTTCCCATTGGAGTGTGGCACTTTTGTGATGTGAAAGCCACAGGTTACTCGTTACCCAGGAGAAAGGTGTTTGATATCATTATGTACCCAGAGAGAATGGTAGAAAACAAGTTCTCACGGGTAGAAAGGTCCAGAGAAAGAGCCCAAACAAAGGTGGTTTTCTCAAGAACTAAATCTGATGGAAGGATTTTGTTCTTTCTCCCCCCATGCAGCAATAACTGACGTTTTCATTGACTGGAGGGTGGACTCTCCATCTGAGATCGACTCAGAAATATGTTTTTGTTCTGAGTGCTGAATCCTTGGATTCAGAAAGCTGGAGCTCGGCAGTGTCTGACGGATCCATCCACTGCCATTCCCTCCACCTGCACTTCCAAACACACCCTATGGACTGCTCAGAAAGATGCTAGAGTTATCATCCACGGCTGCCTCTATACCCAAAAACATCCACGGAGGCCAACAGCAGACTGTCGTTCAAGAGAGTGAACCCTTATATCATGACAGGCTCCAATGGAGTAAGTGGCAGGGCTGTGGAACCTGTGACAACCAACTAGTGGGGATATTCAAAGACATTTCCAATCCCTCAGAGTTTACAACCTGCTTCAAAAGGACAACAATCACACCAGTGCCCAAGAAGAGCAGGGTGCATTGCCTTAACAACCATCATCCAGTAGCTCTACGGCGATGAACTGCTTTGAGGGGTTGGTCATGGTTAGGATCAACACTTGTCTCAGGAAGGACCCGGACCCACTGCAATTTGCCTATCGCCACAATAGGTCTACAGCAGGTGCAATCTCAATGGTTCTTCATGCGGCCTTCAATCACCTGGATAATATAAATACTGATATGTCACCACAACTCAGAGCTTCAGGAAGTTCTGATTGAAAAGCTGCAAAACCTGGTCCTTTTTACCAAGAACTGGATCTGCATCTTGGAACTTCCTCACCGGAAGACCACAATCCGTGCGGATTGGAAATAACATCTTCACCTCGCTGACAACACCGGCACACCTTAAGATTGCTCTACCCTCTCTACACCAATGACTGTGTAGCTGGGCACAGCTCAAACGTCATCTGTAAACTTGCTGATGACACAACAGTTGTTGCCATAGTTTCAAATTGTGATGAGACCTCATACAGGAGCGAGATACAGCAGCTAGTTGAGTGGTGTGGCAGCAATAACGTTGCACTCAGCGTCAGTAAGACCAACAGACTGAAGGGTAAGATAAGGGAACACGAACCAGTCCTCATAGAGGGATCAGGATTGGAGAGAGTGAGCAGTTTCAAGTTCTGTGGTTTCAACATCTCTGAGGATCTATCCTGGGGCCAACATATTGATGCAGCTACAAAGAAGGCACAACAGCAGCAATAGTTCATTTGGAGTTTGAGATCTGGTATGTCTTCAAAGACACTCACGATTTTCTACAGATATAGTATGGAGACCATTCCAAATCACTGTCTGGTATGGGGGTGGGGAGAACTACTGCATAGGACCGAAAGAAGCTGCAGAAAGTTGTAAACACTGTCAGCTCCATCATGGGCACCAGCCTCCACAGGGTCTAGAACATCTTCACAGTTTGATGCCTCGCAAAGCAGGTGTCCATCATGAAAGACACCCATCACCCAGAACATACTCTCCTCTCATTGCCACCATCAGGGAGGAGGTACCGAAGCCTGAAGGCACACACTGAACGATTCAGGGATCGTTCCCCTCTGCCATCAGATTTCTGAATGGACATTGAACCCATGAACACTGCCTCATGACTTTTTGCACTAATTAATTTAACTATTTTATATATCTCAGAATCAGGTTTATTATCACCAGCATGTGACGTGAAATTTGTAAACTTAGCAGCTGCAGTTCAATGCAATACACAATTTAGCAAAGAGAAAAAATAATAAATAATGAAACAATAAATAAACAAGTAAATCAATTATGTATATTGAATAGATTTTTTTTAATGTGCATAAACAGAAATACTGTATATTAAAAAGTGAGGTAGTGTCCAAAGCTTCAATAGCCATTTAGGAATCAGATGGCAGAGGGGAAGCTGTTCCTGCGTCATTGAGTGTCTGCCTGCAGGCTTCTGTACCTCCTACCTGATGGTAACAGTGAGAAAAGGACATGCCCTGGGAGCTGGAGGTCCTTAATAATGGACGCTGCCTTTCTGAGACACCGCCCCCTAAAGATGTCCCATGTACTTTGTAGGCTAGTGCTCAAGATGGAGCTGACGAGATTTACAACCCTCTGCAGCTTCTTTCGCTATTATACTTAGATAATTCTGTTTTATTATGCATTGCGTTTTACTTCTGCCGCAAAACGACAAATTTCACGGTACACGCCAGTGATATTAAACCTGGTTCTGAACGAGACTCGTCTGTCCATCACGGACACAGTGATGCGCATGCGCCACAGAAATGACGAAACGTCCTCCCCTGATCAGCACAAAGCTCCCCGGGGCCCCGAAACGGATCGTAGGGGCTAAGAGAGGGGAAAAGGACCGGGAATGTCCCCGAGTGCGGGGTCACGGTGTGTCCGGAGCTCGCAACAACAGTCTCTCAGTCGCGCAGTGGATGAAACCCCCGCCCGCAGCCCCGCTCCTACCTGCTGCTGATTCTCCCGAGCATGTCGTCCACCGAGCGCATGCGCAGTATTCGGGAACGATCTGTGACCCTCACGCCTGCGCATTTGGTCACTGGTTGCACGATTCTTAAGCGCAGAGGTTTCTGGGTATCCACGGTGCCATTGAAGCAAACTCTGATTCCACAGATTTATGTAGAAAACTCAGCAGCAACTTAAACACAGCGTATTCAGCGTCAACAGGCAATCCGTGTGACAAAGTCCAACTCACTTACAAATGCAGATATAAAACACGAGATTCAGCAGATGTAAAGCGCTGCAGGAAGTCAGCAGGTCAGGCAGCATCTAAACAGAGGAATAAACTGTCTGGGGATGATGAAGTATCTCGGACATTACATCGGTTCTGAGTTCCTCTCCACAGATGCTGCCTGACCCACTGAGTTCCTCCAGCCTTTTGCAAACATAAACCTCTGTCTTCAGTCAATAAAAACACAAAATGCTGGCAGGACTCAGCAGGCCAGACAGCATCTATGGGAGGAGGTAGTGACGACGTTTTGGGCCGAAACCCTTCATCAGGAGTTTCGGCCCGAAACATCGTCACAATTCCTCCCATAGGTGCTGTCTGGCCTGCTGAGTTCTGCCAGCATTTTGTGTTTTTATTTATTTCCAGCATCTGCAGATTCACTCGTGTTGCCTCTGTCTTCAGTCAATCAGTTTCCAAATGTTGCTGAACTTTCATTTGTAGCATCATCCTCCTGGTCTGATTCCCTCCTCCTACTTCTCGTAAACTCTAGCCTGCATCACATCTGGAGCCTCAAAGCCCTCATTTATGCTGACTCCTCTTGTTCCTGCTCCATCGAATATTTACCCACCATTCCACTGTCATTCTTTAGAGGAGAGTGTTGTATTGCAATAGCCCTTAGAAATCAGTGAAAATTACCCAAAGCATTGAACAGAGCAGGGCAGACAGATTTTAACCACACATGACGTCATCCTCGGCCTAGAGCCGTGAGGGGTGAGGAATATCTAGGACAAAACCCCAGTAAATTCATCCTCTGCAGTTTATAGAAAGTCATGGAGGAAATTGTGAGGTTCGAGAGGGTTTAAACTAATTTACAAGGGGGATGGGACCCGGAGAGATAGAGCAGGAAGTACATGGGAAGTGCATGGAATAAAGCCAGATCTAACATATAGAGAGGCTTTGAGGAAAGAGAAGCAGAATAAAGGGTGTAAAGTTAGTAAGGTAGAAGGGCTAAAGTGTGTGTACTTCAATGCTCAGGAACAACGATGATGAACTGAGAGCTTGGATACATACATGGAATTATGATGTAGTGGCCATTACAGATACTTGGCTGGCACCAGGGCAGCAAAGGATTCTCAACATTCCTGGATTTCAGTGCTTTAAAAGGGATAGAGAGGGGGGAAAGGGGAGGAGGGGTGGCATTACTGGTCAGGGATACTATTACAGCAACAGAAAGGGTGGGTAATGTAGCAGGATCCTCTTTTAAGTCAGTATGGGTGGAAGTCAGGAACAGGAAGGGAGCAGTTACTCTACTGGGGGTATTCTATAGGCCCCTTGGTAGCAGTAGAGATACCGAGGAGCAGATTGGGTGGCATATTTTGGAAAGGTGCAAAAATAACAGGGTTGTTATCATGGGTGACTTTAACTTCCCTAATATTGATTGGCACCTGATTAGTTCCAATGGTTTAGATGGGGCAGAGTTTGTTAAGTGTGTCCAGGATGGATTCCTGTCATAATATGTTGACAGGCCGACTAGGGGGAATGCCATACTAGATCCACTATTAGGTAATAACCGGGTCAGGTCACAGATCTGTCAGTGGGTGAGCATCTGGGGGACAGTGATCACTGCGCCCTGGCCTTTAACATTATCATGGAAAAGGATAGAATCAGAGAGGACAGGAAAATTTTTAATTGGGGAAGGGCAAATTATGAGACTATAAGGCTAGAACTTGCGGGTGTGAATTGGGATAATGTTTTTGCAGGGAAGTGTACTATGGACATGTGGTTGATGTTTAAGGATGTCTTGCAGGATGTTCAGGGTAAATTTGTCCCGGTGAGGAAGATAAAGAATGGTAGGATGAAGGAACCATGGGTGACAATTGAGGTGGAAACTCTAGACAGGTGGAAGAAGGCAGCAGACATGAGGTTTAGGAAACAAGGATCAGATGGGTCTATTGAGGAATATAGAGTAGCAAGAAATGAGCTTAAGAAGGGGCTGAGAAGAGCAAGAAGGTGACATGAGAAGGCCTTGGCGTGTAGGGTAAAGGAAAACCCCAAGGCATTCTTCAATTATGTGAAGAACAAAAGGATGACAGGAGTGAAGGTAGGACCGATTTGAGATAAAGGTAGGAAGATGTTCCCTGAGGTTGTGGAAGTGAGCGAGGACCTCAATGAATACTTCTCTTCGGTATTCACCAATGAGAGGGAACTTGATGATGGTGAGGACAATATGAGTGAGGCTGATGTTCTGGAGCATGTTGATATTAAGGGAGAGGAGGTGTTGGAATTGTTAAAATACATTAGGACGGATAAGTCCCCGGGGCCTGACGGAATATTCCCCAGGCTGCTCCACGAGGCAAGGGCAGAGATTGCTGAGCCTCTGGCTAGGATCTTTATGTCCTCGTTGTCCACGGGAATGGTACTGGAGGACAGGAGGGAGGTGACTGTTGTCCCCTTGTTCAAAAAAGGTAGTAGGGATAGTCCGAGTAATTATAGACCAGTGACTCTTACGTCTGTGGTGGGAAAGCTGTTGGAAAATATTCTTAGAGATAGGATCTATGGGCATTTAGAGAATCATGATCTGATCAGGGACAGTCAGCATGGGGTTGTGAAGGGCAGATCGTGCCTAACAAGCCTGATAGAGTTCTTTGAGGAGGTGACCAGGCATATAGATGAGGGTAGTGCAGTGGGTGTGATCTACATGGATTTTAGTAAGGCATTTGACAAGGTTCCACACAGTAGGCTTATTCAGAAAGTCAGAAAGCATGGGATCCAGGGAAGTTTGGCCAGGTGGATTCAGAATTGGCTTGCCTGCAGAAGGCAGAGGGTCGTGGTGGAGGGAGTACATTCAGATTGGAGGGTTGTGACTAGTGGTGTCCCACAAGGATCTGTTCTGGGACCTCTACATTTTGTGATTTTTATTAACGACCTGGATGTGGGGGTAGAAGGGTGGGTTGGCAAGTTTGCAGACGACACAAAGGTTGGTGGTGTTGTAGAGGATTGTCGAAGATTGCAGAGAGACATTGATATGACGCAGAAGTGGGCTGAGAAGTGGCAGATGGAGTTCAACCCGGAGAAGTGTGAGGCGGTACACTTTGGAAGGACAAACTCCAAGGCAGAGTACAAAGTAAATGGCAGGATACTTTGGTATTGTGGAGGAGCAGAGGGAACTGGGAGTACAGGTCCACAGATCCCTGAAAGTTGCCTCATAGGTAGATAGGGTAGTTAAGAAAGCGTATGGGGTGTTAGCTTTCATAAGTCGAGGGATAGAGTTTAAGAGACGCGATGTAATGATGCAGCTGTATAAAACTCTAGTTAGGCCACATTTGGAGTACTGTGCACAGTTCTGGTCGCCTCACTGTAGGAAGGATGTGGAAGCATTGGAAAGGGTACAGAGGAGATTTACCAGGATGCTGCCTGGTTTAGAGAGTATGCATTATGATCAGAGATTAAGGGAGCTAGGGCTTTACTCTTTGGAGAGAAGGAGGATGAGAGGAGACATGATAGAGGTGTACAAGATATTAAGAGGAATAGATAAAGTGGATAGCCAGCGCCTCTTCCCCAGGACACCACTACTCAGTACAAGAGGACATGGCTTTAAAGTCAGGGAAGGGAAGTTCAAGAGGGATATTAGAGGAAGGTTTATTACTCAGAGAGTGGTTGGTGCGTGGAATGCACTGCCTGAGTCAGTGGTGGAGGCAGATACACTAGTGAAGTTTAAGAGACTACTAGACAGGTATATGGAGGAATTTAAGGTGGGGGTTTATATGGGAGGCAGGGTTTGAGGGTCGGCACAACATTGTGGGCTGAAGGGCCTGTAATGTGCTGTACTGTGCTGTACTATGTTCTATGTTCTAAATTCAAGGTAAATCTCTTCATCCACAGACTGGTCACCAGTTGCAACCTGAACATTATAGGGTGAGTGAGAGGTGAACAGCAGGGATGGATTTGAAAGCTCTGGTGTGGAAAGGAACATGTACAGGTACCAGCTGGACTGAGTGGCCTCTCTACTGTACATTAGCTGTGTGACAGACAGGGAGCACCTGAGACAAAAAGTTTGAAATAGAAATGATCTGTCAAAGATCCACAATAGTAAACACCAGTGTAATTTCAGACTAATATCAGCGGAACAAACCACTGCAATGCTCAGTGACCAGGGTTCAGTCCTGAGTCTGATGAGAAGCCCCAGTATCTGCAGAATCTGACATTAACATTCTCACATGCACTTCCAACTAGATTCAGTCATCATGATGTTTAAAATGTTCACAGAGTGTTTATTTGAACTTCCTCCCTGAAGTGAAGTTGCTGGTGTCTCAGCAGGTGGGATGACTGAGGAAATTTCTTGTTGACACAAGACAGAAATTTTTTTGAGGGTACAGAATCTTTACGTTCCTGTTAGGTTTAAAGGAAAGCTAAAAAGTTTGAGAGAGCCATGGTTTTCAAGGGATATTGGAAACTTGGTTCGCAGAAAGAGAGAGATCGACAATGAATATAGGCAGCATGGAGTAAATGAGGTGCTCTAGGAACATAAAGAATGTAAAAAGAATCAAGAAAGAAATTAGAAAAGATAAAAGAAGATATGAGGATTTTGGCAAGTAAGCTGAAAATAAATTCAATGAGTTTCTACAGTTATATTAATAGCAAAAGAATAGTGAGGGATAAAATTGTTCCCTTAGAAAATCAAAGTGGACAGCTATGTGTGGAGCCGAAAGAGATGGCGGAGATTTTGAACAATTTATTTTCTTCGGCATTCACTAAGGAGAAGGATATTGAATTGTGTAAGATAAGGGAAACAAGTAGGGTACTTATGGAAACTTTGATGATTAAAGGAAAGGAAGTACTGGCGCTTTTGAAGAATATAGAAATGGATGTCCCCGGATCCTGACAGAATATTCCCTAGGAACTTGAGGGCAGTTAGTGTAGAAATATCAGGGGCTCTGACAGAAACATTTCAAATGTCATTAGAAACGGGGATGGTGCCGGAGGATTGGCATATTGTTCGTGTGGTTCCATTGTTTAAAAAGGATTTTAAGAATAAACCTAGCAATTATTGGTCTGTAAGTTTGACGTCAGTGGTGAGTAAATTAATGGAAAGTATTCTTAGAGATGGTATATATAATTATCTGGATAGACAGGGTCTGATTAGGAACAGTGAACATGGAATTGTACGTGGAAGGTCATGTTTGATAAATCCTATTGAATTTTTTAAAGAGGTTGCTAGGAAAGTTAACAAAGGTAAAGCAGTGGATGTTGTCTATATGGACTTCAGTAAGGCCTTTGACAAGGTTCCACACGGAAGGTTAGTTAGGAAGGTTCAGTCGTTAGGTATTAACACTGAAGTAGTAAAATGGATTCAACAGTGGCTGGATGGGAGATGCCAGAGAGTAGTGGTGGATAACTGTTTGTAAGGTTGGAGGCTGGTGACTAGTGGTGTGCCTCAGGGATCTGTACTGCGTCTAATGTTATTTGTCATATACGTTAATGATCTGGATGATGGGGTGGTAAATTGGATTAGTAACATGCAGATGATACTAAGATAGGTGGTGTTGTGGATAATGAAGTAAGTTTTCAAAGCATGCAGAGAGATTTAGGCCAGTTAGAAGAGTGGGCTGAAAGATGACAGATGGAGTTTAATGCTGACAAGTGTGAGGTGCTACATTTTGGTAAAACTAATCAAAATAGGACATACATGGTAAATGGTAGGGCATTGAGGAATGCTGTAGAACACAGTGACCTAGGAATAATGGTGCATAGTTCCCTGTAGGTGGAATCTCATGTGGATAGGGTGGGGAAGAAAGCTTTTGGTATGCTGGCCTTTATAAATCAGAGTATTGAGTATAGAAGTTAGGATGTAATGTTAAAATTGTACAAGGCATTGGTGAGGCCAAATTTGGAATATTGTGTACAGCTCTGGTCACCGAATTATAGGAAAGATGTCAACAAAATAGAGAGAGTGCAGAGGAGATCTACTAGAATGTTGACTGGGTTTCAGCACCTAAATTACAGAGAAAGGTTGAACAAGTTAGGTCTTTATTCTTTGGAGCGTGGAAGGTTGACGGGGAACTTGATAGAGGTATTTAAAATTATGAGGGGGACAGATAGAGTTGACGTGGGATAGGTTTTTCCACTGAGAATAGGGGAGATTCAAACAAGAGGACATAAGTTGAGAGTTAGGGGGCAAAAGTTTAGGGGTAGCACAAGGGGAAACTTCTTTACTCAGAGAGTGGTAGCTGTGTGGAATGAGTTTACAGTAGAAGTGTTAGAGGCAGATTCGATATTGTCATTTAAAAAAATTGGATAGCTCTATGGACAGGAAAGGGATGGAGGGTTATGGGCTGAGTGCAGGTAGGTGGGACAAGGTGAGAGTAAGCGTTCAGCACGGACTAGAAGGGCCGAGATGGCCTGTTTCCGTGTTGTAATTGTTATATGGTTATATGGTTAAAAGTGTGCCCTCTATGTATTATAAACTCACTGGAGTCTCACAAAGTGAGTAAAATGACTGAATATCTTCCCACACTCGGAACAGGTGTGAAGATATACTGAGAGAAAGAGACAACTTTGTCAAGTTTATCTGCTCATCGGCGTGAACTCGCTGGTGTTGTAAGAGCTCATATGACTGAATGAATCCCTTCCAACATACGGAGCAGGTGAATGGCCTCTCCCCCCCTGTGAATTGGCCGGTGTTGTAAGAGCTGATGTAACTGAATAAATTCTGACACCCACACAGATCAGGTGAATGGCCTCTACTCTTGTGAACTGGCTGATGCTGTAAGAGCTTATGTCACTGAGTGAATCCCGTCCCACACACGGAGCAGGTTAAATGGCACTCCCCGTGTGCAGTGGCTGGTGCTGTAATAGCTTATGTGACTGAATGATTGCTGTCCCACTCACGGTGCTGGTAAATGTACTCTCCCCCTGTGAACTGGCTGGTATTGTCATAGCACACATGACTGAAAGAATCCCGTCCCACACATGGCGCAGGTGAATGGCCTCTCTCCGTGTGAATCGGCTGGTCTTGTAAGTGCTCATGTGACTGAATGAATCCTGTCCAACACATGGAGCAGTTGAATGGTCTCACCCGGGTGAAATGGCTGGTCTTGTAATAGCTCATCTGACGGAATGAATACCTTCCCGCACATGGACCAGGTGAATCGCCTCTTCTGCTTTGAACAGGCTGGTGTTGTAATCGCTCATGTCACTAAATGAATGCTGTCCCACTCACGGTGCAGGTGAATGGCCTCTCCCCGTGTCAGGCTGGTCCTGTAATAACTCATGTGACTGAATGAATCCCGTCTCACACGGGGAGCAGGTGAATCACCTCTTCCCCTGTGTACTGGCTAGTGTTGTAATAACTCAGGTGACTTAAGGAATTCCGTCCGACACACGGAGCAGGTGAATGGCCTCTCCCCATGTGAACTGGCTGGTGTTGTGGGAGCTCATGTGACTGAATGAAACCCGTCCCAGACTCGGAACAGATGAATGGTCTCTCCCCATGTGAACTGGCTGGTGTGTAAGAGCTGATGGGACTCAATGAATTCCGTTCCACACACGGAGCAGGTGAATGACCACTCCTCCTGTGAAACGGCTGATGTTGTAGTAAGTCATGTGACTGAATGAATCCCTTCCGACACAAGGAACACGTGGATGGCCTCTCGCCGTGTGAAATGACTGGTGTTGTAACAGCTCATGTGAATGAATGAATCCCGTCCCACACACTGAGCGGGTTATTCCCCTTTCCCCGAGTGAACTGGCTGGTGTTGTAAGAGCTCATGTGACTGAAGGAATCCCGTCCCACATAGGAAGAAGGTAAATGGACTCTCCCCCTGTGAAGCGGCTGGTGTTGTAATACTTCATGTGACTAAATGAATTTCTTCTGACTCAAGGAACACGTGAATGCCCTCTCCCCATGTGAACTGGCTGGTGTTGTGACTGGCATGTGACTAAATGAATCCCGTCCCACATACGGAAGAGGTGAATGACCTCACGCGGGTGAACTGGCTGGACTTGTAATAGCTCATCTGACGGAATGAATGCCCTCCCACCAACGGAGCAGGTGAATGGACTCAACCCCGTGAACCGGCTGGTGTTGTAATCGCACATATGACTAAATGAATCACGTCCCATACACGGAGCAGGTGAATCGCCTCTTCCGGTGTGAACTGGCTGGTGTTGTAAGAGCTCATCTAACTGAATGAATCCAGTCCCACATACGGAGCAGGTGAATGACAAGATGGGAACACAGAGCTCTGGTCGAGAGAGAACTTGAACGCAAAACACAGAGCCCTTGTCGAGGGAGAGACAGGAACATGGAACACCGAGCCGGGACCCCTCCTTGGGTGCAGGATGCAGGGCCGGGACTCATTACACAGAACGCAGAATATAACGAGACAGTTCCCAAAGCTAGGTAGCCGTTGTGAACAGTTCCCAACGGCCGGACCTACCTAGCGAAGGCATGGACACAGACAGACAGTTCCAAACAGGGCAAGGCTCCAGACACAGGCAAGTCTCCAGTCGAGGCGAGGCGATGCAAGTCTGCAGGCGAGGCAAGGCGAGGCAAGTCTGCAGGCGAGGCGAGGCAAGGCAGCAGGCGAGGCAAGGCTCGAGGAGAGGCAAGGCTCCAGGCAGAGGCGAGGCGAGGCGAGGCAAGACAAGGCTCCAGGCAGAGGAAGGCGAGGCTCCAGTCGAAGCGAGACGAGGCAAGTCTGCAGGCGAGGCAAGGCGAGGCAAGGCTCCAGGCGAGGCAAGGCTCCAGGCAGAGGCGAGGCGAGGCGAGGCAAGACAAGGCTCCAGGCAGAGGAAGGCGAGGCAAGACAAGGCTTCAGGCGAGGCAAGGCAAGGCTCCAGTCGAAGCGAGACGAGGCAAGTCTGCAGGCGAGGCAAGGCGAGGCAAGGCTCCAGGCGAGGCAAGGCAAGGCTCCAGGCAGAGGCAAGGAGAGGCAAGGCACCAGGCGAGGCAAGGCGAGGCAAGACAAGGCTCCAGGCAGAGGCAAGGAGAGGCAAGGCACCAGGCGAGGCAAGACAAGGCTCCAGGCAGAGGCGAGACGAGGCAAGTCTGCAGGCGAGGCAAGGCTCCAGGCGAGACGAGGCAAGGCTCCAGGCAGAGGCAAGGCGAGGCAAGGCACCAGGCGAGGCAAGGCGATGCAAGACAAGGCTCCAGGCAGAGGCGAAACGAGGCAAGTCTGCAGGCGAGGCAAGGCGAGGCAAGGCTGCAGGCGAGGCGAGGCTCCAGGCAGAGGCAAGGCGAGACAAGGCTCCAGGCAGAGGCAAGGCGTGGCAAGGTTCCAGGCAGAGGCAAGGCGAGACAAGGCCCAAGGCGGGGCAATGTGTACAATTGTGTAAGAATTGGAATGTTATGGTGAGTTTGTACAAGGCATTGGTGAGGCCAAATTTGGAGTATTGTGTGCAGTTTTGGTCACCGAATTACAGGAAGGATATTAATAGGGTTGAAAGAGTGCAGAGAAGGTTTACAAGGATGCTACCGGGACTTGAGAAACTGAGTTACAGAGAAAGGTTGAATCGGTTAGGACTTTATTCCCTGGAGCATAGAAGAATGAGGGGGAGACTTGATAGTGGTATATAAAATTATGATGGGTATAGATAGAGTGAAAGCAAGCAGACTTTTTCGACTGAGGCTAGGGGAGAAAAAAAAGAAGACAACATGGATTAAGGGTGAAGGGGGAAAATTTTAAAGGGAACATTTGGGGGGGGGCTTCTTCACACTGAGAGTGGTGGGAGTGTGGAATGAGCTGCCAGATGACGTAGTAGATGCGGGCTCACTTTTAACATTTAAGAAAAACTTGGACAGGTACGTGGATGAGAGTTGTATGGAGGGATATGGGCTAGATGCCGGTCAGTGGGACTAGGCAGTAAATGTTTCGGCACAGCCAAGAAGGGCCAAAAGGCCTGTTTATGTGTTATATTGTTCTGTGGTTCTATGGAGTGATGTCTGAGACTCGAAAAAATTGTGAAAGTCATAGGTGGGTGAATAATATGAAACTTTTCCATTTAAATTTGGAGGTTTCACGTCCATGCGGAAGTGAGATGATGCAGGTGGAGAGTCTAATCAAGGCCAGGGAATACAGAACAGATGATGGAATGTGAAGAAACACAGAAGGGCAAGGGGACCCTTGAGAGCATGAGGACAGATTTCCAAAAATAGGGGCTTATTTTCGATGGGTCAGTTAATAGACAGGTAGAGACTTGCCTTTGGTGGGTGAAGGTACTGAATGCCAGAGCAGCTGGCTCTGCTGGATATACCTGCAGAGACGATTTACTAGGATGTTACCTGGGTTTCAGCACTTAAGTTACAGAGAAAGGTTGAACAAGTTAGGTCTCTATTCATTGGAGCGTAGAAGGTTGAAGGGGGATTTGAGGTATTCAAAATGTTGAGAGGGATAGATAGAGTTGACGTGAATAGGCTGTTTCCATTGAGAGTAGGGGAGATTCAAACGAGAGGACATGATTTGAGAGTTAGGGGGCAAAAGTTTAAGGGAAACACGAGGGGGTATTTCTTTACTCAGAGAGTGATAGCTGTGTGGAATGAACTTCCTGTAGAAGTAGTAGAGGCCAGTTCAGTTGTGTCATTTAAGGTAAAATTGGATAGGTATATGGACAGGAAAGGAGTGGAGGGTTATGGGCTGAGTGCGGGTAGGTGGGACTAGGTGAGATTAAGAGTTCGGCACGGACTAGGAGGGCCGGAATGGCCTGTTTCCGTGCTGTGATTGTTATATGGTTATATAGAAGCATAAGTTGTGCCACATATGAAGTGCTGTGTACAGCACTGGTCATTACACCCAGGGACGTACAGACATAGCGACATTAAAATTAGGAGAAGGAGTCCCACTCTACTGTGCAAGTGCACTTCTCCATTCAATATTAGACAAAATTTCATGAGAACCCCAACTCTATATCCCGAAATACACACGGTCAACATTTACCCCTTTGTCAAGTATCCTCCACCCGCTGTTAGAAAGATATTCAAATCTATGCTCTCATCTCCCTTAAGGGAAAGAAAGTTGCAAAGACTGAGAACTGATAAAGAAATAACCCTGAAAGCACATACCACGGGCTTAATGACAACATTTATCACACTATGAGGTTAGCACTATATGTAGAAATTTGGCGACATAATCTGCCACCTAATGACTTTGCACCTTATGATTTACCTTTCTCTGCAGCTTTTATACTTTATTTTGCATTTTGGTACTGTTTCAACTTGTACTGCCATAATACACTGGATTATTTTTTGACCTAGTATTCTAATACACCAACAAGAGGGGAGGCCTCTCTGGATCGGAGATATTCTGTAACATTCAAGGGTCAATTTTGAATAAGGAAGTACTTTAGCCTTCAGGAAGAAGTGATCATAACATTCTTAGTCTCTTAGTACCTTGGGGGAGTATATCAGTAAAAATCAAAGCAATTAAATAGAATTTCAAAAGGCAAAGTTTATGCAGTTGTGGCCAAGTCCTCAGAAGGCAAACTGGAAGAAACTGCTTGATGTTGAGTCAGTTGAGGAACAATGGCATCGATTTGTTGAGGTAAAATGGGAAGTTAAGTGTATTTCGAATAACAGTGGGGTGCTACATTATACCGAGGACATAGCAAGTATTCTAAACTCTTATTTTGCTAAAGTGTTCACCTGCAAAGATGTTAACAATTTGCCAGTAAATGTAGAGATAAAATAAAGTTTCTTAAAGTGACTCAGAGAGCTAAAAGTGAGGACCTGTTTCAGCTGAAAAGGCTGAAAGTTAATAAATCTCTGTCACAAGGTGGGGGCAAGGGTACTGGGAGAAGAGCCACAAGCAGGACACAAACACTTCTTTCTTAGGTTCAATAAAATAGCGTTTATTACTCGCTACACAGAGAACCTGGAAATCAAGGAGGACAAAGAGGAACACGAACCTCAGACTAGGAGACTAGGGACTTGGATCGCCACGGACCTTGGAGATTGGGAACTTGGACCACCGGGGACCTTGGACATGGAAACTGGGAACTTGGATCGCCGCGGCCATGACTGGGACCCTGGGGACTGGGACCGCCGTGGACCTTGGAGATTGGGAACTTGGACCACCGGGGACCTTGGACTTGGAAACTGGGAACTTGGACCACCGGGGACCTTGGACATGGAAACTGGGAACTTGGATCGCCGTGGCCATGACTTAGACACTGGGAACATGGCCCGCCACGGACCTTGGACTTGGACATTGGGAACTTGGATCGTCGCGGCCATGACTGGGACCCTGGGGACTGGGACCGCGGCGGACATTGGAGATCGGGAACTTGGACTGCCGGGGACCTTGGACTTGGAGACTAGGACCTTGATTCGCCGCAGCCAGAACGTGGACACCATGGATCGCTGCAGCCAGAACGTGGACACCATGGATCGCTGCAGTCAGAAACGTGGACACCATGGATCGCTGCAGTCAGAACGTGGACACCATGAATCGCTGCAGCCAGAACGTGGACACCATGGATCGCTGCAGCCAGAAACGTGGACACCATGGATCGCTGCAGTCAGAAACGTGGACACCAAACAAAGGACAGGAACGTGGAGCCAGGACTCTGCCTTCAACTCAGGCACCGAGACGGGACTCTTCTTCGAGTGACAGACACGGGCACTGGGCATGAACATCGAGGACTCCGCCTTTAACTCAGGCACCGAGCCGGGACTCTTCTTCGAGTGACAGACACGGGCACTGGGCATGAACATCGAGCTAGGACTCCGCCTTCAACTCAGGCACCGAGCCGGGACTCTTCTTCGAGTGACAGACACGGGCACTGGGCATGAACATCGAGGACACCGCCTTCAACTCACCCCTGGCAGTTTGACCTTGCCCGGACCCACTCTAGTGAAGGAAGGCGAATGGCCAGCACTCCGATGCGGGCTGGATAACTCTGGCTTGTGGTAGCGGCGGCGACTTGCTAATGCTTCCTAACACTCTCGCCCCGAACGGCTAAAGCCAGGAGCTTATAAGCTGCCGGTTCGGATCGAGAGTAGATTATCTTAATGGACAAGCTCAAGGGACATGTAAAACGGAATTAGAAGAGAACAAAGAATCAATGGTCCGGATCATAACGCAACCTAACTAAATTTAAAGGGGAACCGATCCGGACCATGACAATCTCAGTATCAGACAGCATATACTCAAGGGTGCTTAAAGGTCCATTATCAAAAATAAAAACAGCTAGCAAGATTTTTTTCAAAATTCTGTGAATATTGGTGAAATACTCGAGGACTTGAAAAGGGCTAACATATTCCCGGTATATAAGAAGAGTGACAGCATTGACACTTGCAACTCTTTACCAGTACGCTTAACGTGTATTGTGGGTAAAACAAGGAAAACATTAATAAAGAACGAGTTGGAGAAGCATCTGATTAAGAACAGGCATGCAGCAAGTGGGAATAAAATGATCCTTGTCTGGCTGACTGCCAGTGACTAGTCGTGTTCCGCAGAGGTCATTGTTGGGATCGCTTCTTTTTAAGCTTATATAAATGATTCAGATGATGAAATAGATGGATTTGTTGCCAAGTTTGCAGATGATACGAAGATTGGTGGAGGGGTAGGCAATGTTGAGAAAGCAGGTAGGATGCAGAAGGACTTCGACCGATTAGGAGAATAGCAAGAAAGTGGCAAATGAAATATAATGGAAAATGCATGGTCATGCACTTCATTGGTAGTAATAAATGTGCAGAATATTTTCTAACTGGAGAGAAAATCCAAAAAAAAAAAAACCCGAGATGCAAAGGGACCTGGGAGTCCTTGTTCAGAACACCGTAGAGGTCAACTTGCAGGTTGAGTTGGTGGTAAGGAAAGCAAATGCAATGTTAGCATTCATTTAAACGAGGTCTAGAATACAAGAGCAGGGATGTGATGCTAAGGCTTTATAAGGCAATGACGAGGCCTCACCTTCAGTATTGTGTTTTGTTTTGTGCTTCTCATCTTAGAAGAGATATGCTGGCATTGGAGAGAGTCCGTAGAAGGTTCACAAAGATGATTCTATGAATGAAACGGTTATCGTACGAAGAACATTAGACACTAGAATACTACGGCACAGTACAAGCCCTTCAGCCCTCGGAGTTGTGCCGACCCATATATTCCTTAAATAGAAGTACTAAACCCACACTACCCCGTAACCCTCCATTTCTCTTTCAAACGTGCCTCTATAAGAGGTTCTTAAATACCTCTAATGTTTTAGCCTCCACCACCATCCCAGGCACCCACAACCCTCTGTGTAAAAAACTTGCCCCCGATGTCTCTACTAAACTTTCCTCCCTTAACTTTGTACATATGCCCTCTGGTGTTTGTTATTCCTGCCCTGAGAAACAGGTACTGGCTATCCAGCCTATCTATGCCTCTCAACATTTCATAGCTCTGGATCTATACTCACTGGAATTCGAAAGGATGAGGGAGGATCTTATTGAAACCTTTTGAAGATTGAAAGGCCTGTATAGAATAGATATAGAAAGGATGTTTTCCATGGTGGGAGAGTCTAGGACAAGAAGGCATAGCCTCAGGATCGAAGGGTGTCCATTCAAAACAGAAGTAGAGAAATTTCTTTAGCCAGAGAGTGGTGAATTTGTGGATTTTTTTTTTTGCCACGTTTAGCTGTGGAGGCCAGGTCGTTGTGTGTATTTAAGTCAGAGATTGATAGGTTCTTGAATGGACATGGCATCAAAGGTTATGGGGAGAAGGCCGGGAAATGGGGTTAAGAAGGAGAAAAAAAGGATCAACCATGATTGAATAGTTGAGCAGACCCAATGCGGCAAGTTATCTGATTCTGCTCCTATGTCTATTGGTTTTATGGTCTTCTGTAAGCAGAAAGGCAACATAGGTTCAGAAAGGGTAAATCACGTTTTACTAATATGTTGCATGTCTATGAATAGGCAACTAAAATTTATAATAAAAGTATTCTATATCATTTACTTGGACTTCCAGAAAGTTTTTGACAAGGTGCCCCACAAGAGTTTAATAATCAAATTACAGGATGTGGAGATTAAGAGTATGGTATGCGAATGTGTGGAGAATTGTCTAAAAACAATGAGTTATGGTGAGAGGATCACTTTCACACCTGGAATATATTAAAAGTGGGATTCCACAAAAATCATTCTTGGGGGCGCTGCTGGTTTTAATTTACATTAGTGATTTGGATAAACGCAGAACCAATAAACTAGTTAAATTTGCAGATGACACAAAATTAGAGAGATGGGCTGATAACATTCAGGCAACAGAATAAATGCAGCCAGATTTAAACAAAATACTGATGTGGGCAGATAAACGGCAGCAGAAATGTAAGTAAATATAAAATATTAGTTATGGCAAGTAGAAATATTAGACATAAATATACAACGGGGACTTGAGTAAGAAAGTGCAATGTATGAGAAGGATTTAGGTGTACTGGTAGACATCACTATCAACATCTAGACAATGCACTGAAACATTGCACGGAAGTTTAATACAATGTCTGGCTATATAATACGCTCAGAGGAGTTCATATATAGAGGTGTTCTCCATATGCTGCATAATGTACTTTTGAGGCCACACCTTGCGTACTGTGTACAATTTTGATCTCCATATTTTATGAGGGATGAGAAAGCACTGGAAATAGTTTACAAAAGTCGACTAGACTCATTGCAGGAATGCAGGGTATGATCTTTGCAGAAAGCTTAAGAGAATTAATGTTAAGATTCCGACCTGAACACGGGGTCAAAAGGGCTCTGCTGATAGCTCTGGACCACTACAGCCCTTAAATTCTACCTTCTTTCACCTGGTCATATGGGTTTTGAACCAGCCCCTTCCCTAATCGGACTCCCGCCAATTACCCACTTATCTCCTCACTAGCACCCACCTGTTTCTGTTCTCACTCATTACCCGGTCCACTTAAACCCTGCCTGGACTCACACTCTCTACCTGTTCGTCCCAGTCCTGAGCTGAGTCGTTCCAGCCTGCTATAGTGAATTTGTTGAATTCTGTGTTTCCAGAATCTGCCTCTTTGGAACCCGATTCTCGCCTGAAGCATCCGTAATCGTCTGCCCTCGCCGGACAGCCTTTCTCGAGTAAGACATCCGCCTGCCATTCCGACTTCGTGCCTGCCTCCTGGTGTTGAAAGACTGTTGCCACTGGGGCCGCTAATAAAATCCTGGTAAAAGAACATTTGTTGGTCTGCACTTGAGTCCTACCGCAACCGGCCACTCCTGACAGAACGAACAGGCCAGATGGACCCAGCACCAACCAGGTACGTGAGGCCGTTTCCCAACAGGGAGTGTTATTAGGGAGGCACGAAGCGCAGTTCGCCTCTGTCACCCAGTCGATGGAGGCCTTCTCCGCCTCTCTGACCAGTATGGTCTCCCAGCTGCAGCAGATTCAGCCAGCGCTGAGACCTAACCCTCCTGTTGTGGCAACATCAGCCCGCCAGGCTCCAACCCTACCAACCCGAGAGCCCCGGTTACCTCCACCCGAAACTTACAATGGCGACCCAGGCACCTGCAGATCCTTCCTGTCGTTGATTTTTGAGCTGCAGCCCGCTACCTTTCCCACCGATCGATCCCGTATCGCCTATGTGATCACATTGCTGTCGCGAAGAGCAAGAGAGTGGGGTACGGCTGTGTGGGACAGCAGAGCCCCGTTTTGCCACACGTTTGAAGTCTTTTGTGAGGAGATGAAAAGAGTCTTCGACTGCTCCCAGCAGGGGCGAGAGGCAGCTAGGGAGATGTTGTGGATTCGTCAGGGTAACCGCTCGTCTTCGGACTACGCCATTGAGTTCCGCACACTAGCCGCCACTACCCACTGGGATTCGGAAGTCCAATCTAACGTGTTCCTCTATGGATTGAGCGAGGAGGTTAAGGATGAACTAGCCGCCCGCGACCTGCCTAGTGACTTCCAAGAGCTGGTCGATTTGGCCATTAAAATTGATAGCCGCATGAAACAGCGTCAGCGGGAACGCGAGATCCGGGGTTCTCGAAGAACCACCAGGGGACGTCTGACATTCTTCTAGCCCGCACCCACGTCTCCTTCTCCGAATCCTCAGTCACCCCCATCCAGCCCAACAGAACCCATGCAGATCGATCATGCCTATCTGTCTCCTTCGGAGCGAAGGAGGAGACTTCAGACCAACTCTTGTCTATACTGTGGTCAGGCTGATCATTATGTATCCAGTTGTCCTGTAAAAGACAACGCTCGTTCGTAAAGAGGGGACTACGGACGAGCAATGTTTCCTTTTCCCGATCCCCCATCACTCGGACCCTGCTACCCGCTTTTATACTGGCTGAAGGGAGGAGACATACTGACTCAGTCTTCATCGGCTCCGGGGCTGAGGGAAACTTTATCAGTTCCAGTTTGGTGGCCAAACTCGGGATGCCACTCTCCCGTCTAAAGCAACCCCTGGAGGCAATGCGGCTTAACCGGGGTGAAAATGGCCTTGATTACCCACTCCACAGCTCCTGTGAGTCTCATTTCTGGTAATCATCAAGAGTGTTTTTCATGTGATCGACTTCCCCACAGCTGAAGTTGTGTTAGGTCAGCCATGGCTAGCTCTGCACGGTCCACATTGATTGGTCTGATAACAGTGTTAAGCTGGAGTCCCTTCTGCCTAAATCATTGTCTGCGTGTTGCTCATTCTACTCCAAGTCCGGCTCCTCTGCCTACAGAAGAGTTTCCCGATCTGTCCTCTGTATCCCCAGAATGTCTGGACCTAAAGCTGGTATTCAGTAAGACTCGGGCCACCACCTTACCCCCACATCGGCCCTATGATTGCTCTATTGATCTCCTTCCGGGAACCTCGCCATCTAGGGGCCATCTGTATTCCCTGTCTCCCCCTGAAAGGGCGGCGATGGATAAGTATATCCAGGAGGGCCTAGCTGCAGGAATTATCCATCCCTCTTCCTCCCCAGCAGGCGCAGGGTTCTTCTTTGTAGCCAAGATGGACGGGTCCCTGTGCCCTTGCGTGGACTATAGAGGTCTCAATGAGGTCACCGTTAAAAACCGCTATCCTCTTCCGCTTATGTCATCTGCATTTGAATTGCTCCAGGGTGCGTCTATCTTTTCCAAGCTCGACCTCCGCAACGCTTACCATTTGGTCCGCATAAGGGAGGGGGATGAGTGGAAGACCGCATTCAATACGCCCTCTGGGCACTATGAATATTTGGTGATGCCTTTCGGACTTTCCAATGGTCCTGCTGTGTTCCAGTCTCTGGTAAATGACGTCCTCCGAGACATGCTGAACCAATTTGTATTCGTATACCTGGATGACATTCTGATATTTTCCAGGTCCCTCTCTGAACATATCCAGCACGTCCGCCGGGCACTCCAACAACTCCTGGAGAACCAGTTATTTGTGAAGGTGGAGAAGTGTGAATTTCACCGGAGTTCAACTTCGTTCCTGGGATATGTGATCAGCGCTGGAAAGATCCAGATGAACCCTCAGAAGATCAAGGCGGTAGAGGAGTGGCCGCAACCTGCATCTCGACGGGGGCCCAACGCTTTCTTGGGTTTGCCAACTTCTATCGCCGATTCATTCGAAACTTCAGCATCCTGGCCGCTCCGCTGACTGCCCTAACCTCCAAGTCGAAGTTCGGCTGGAATCCAGCGGCTGAGAAAGCCTTTTCGGATCTGAAGACTCGTTTCACCAGGGCCCCTATCCTCCTTCAAGCCGATCCAACCAGGCAGTTTATAGTAGAGACTGATGCCTCTGACGTAGGAGTTGGGGCTATCCTGTCACAGCGTTCAGCAGAGGACAACAAGGTACACCCGTGCGCCTTTTCTCCCACAAATTTTCGCCAGCAGAACGCAACTATGACATCGGTGATCGAGAGTTGTTGGCGGTTAAACTTGCTCTTGAGGAATGGCGGCATTGGCTTGAGGGAATGTCTTACCCCTTTTCTAGTATGGATGGATCACAAGAACCTGGAATATATCCGTTCCGCCAACCGCCTCAATTCCCGCCAGGCTCGGAGGTCCCTGTTTTTTGCCTGTTTCAGGTTCATCCTGACCTACCGCCCTGGCTCTCAGAACGGCAAGCCTGACGCGCTCTCCAGGCAGTTTCCCACAACCGACTAGGCACCCGAGGTTACGTCCGTTCTCCCCAAGCAATGCCTGGTCGCCGCAGTACAGTGGGAGATTGAATCTGTGGTCCGATCGGCCCAACAGGGTGAGTCGGTTCCTGATGCGTGTCCCGCTAACCTATTGTATGTCCCCCAGTCTGTCCGCTCCCATGTTCTCCAGTGGAGACACACCTCCAGACCAGCATGTCACCCTGGCATCAGACGCACGATGGCCTTCATCAGACAAAGATTTTGGTAGTCATCCCTGAGGAAGGATGTCAAGAGCTTCATTTCTGCCTGCCCAGTCTGTGCACAGAACAAGACCTCCAGCCAACCACCCACTGGTCTCCTGCAACCCCTACCTGTTCCTAGAAGGCCTTGGTCACACATTGCACTGGACTTTGTCACCGGTCTTCTCCTCCCGTCTCATCGCTGGCTCGGAGGCCTTCACTGTGCGCCGATTACTGGACGTTCGACGCAGGGGCCGTGGACTGCAATATCTCGTGGATTGGGAGGGCTATGGCCCCGAGGAAAGGTGCTGTGTTCCCGCTCGGGATTTCCTGGATCCCTCTCTCATCAGGGACTTTCATAGAAGCCATCCCCTACCAGCAAGAAGGGCGTCTGGAGACGCC
Source organism: Hemitrygon akajei (assembly GCF_048418815.1). Classification (NCBI taxonomy): domain Eukaryota; kingdom Metazoa; phylum Chordata; class Chondrichthyes; order Myliobatiformes; family Dasyatidae; genus Hemitrygon; species Hemitrygon akajei. The sequence goes on from NC_133151.1 coordinate 41,267,882, forward strand.
TGTGGGGAGGGGGTACTGTTAAGGATCCGGCCTGAACACTGGGTCAAAGGGGCTCTGCTGATAGCTCTGGACCACGACAGCCCTTAAATTCTACCTTCTTTCACCTGGCCATGTGGGCGTTGAACCAGCCCCTTCCCTTGGACTCTGGCCAATTACCCACTTATCTCCTCAATAGCACCCACCTGTTCCTGTTCTCGCTCATTACCCGGTCCATTTAAACTCTGCCTCAACTCACACTCTCTGCCTGTTCGTCCCAGTCCTGAACTGAGTCATTCCAGCCTGCTATAGTGACTACTGCCAACGGAAATTGTTGAATTCTGTGTTTCTGAATTCTGCCTGTTTGGAACCTGATTCTTGCCTGAAGCACCCGTAATCGTCTGCCCTCGCCGGACAGCCTTTCCCGGGTAAAACCTCCACCTGACATTCCGGCTTCGTGCCTGCCTCCTGGTGTTGAAAGACTGTTGCCCCTGTGGCCGCTAATAAAATCCTGGTAAATGAACATTCATTGGTCTGCACTTGAGTCCTACCGCAACCGGCCCCTCCTGACAAACTCTAAAAGGAATGTCATCATATATAGAAGCAGAATCATTTAGGAGAAATAATTCACTTTGATGAAGGTTTAGTTTATATCTCGAAAACTATCCAAAATCCTTTAATAGTTTCAATCAAATAGGAATCTTCAGGATTCGAAATATAAACTAAGAGATTGTCAGCATAAAGGGAGATTTTATGAACAGTCCCATTTATGAGAATTTCTTGAATATCTTTAGCTTCACGAAGTGCAATAGCCAAGGGTTCCAGCATCAAATTAAATAAAAGACTTAACGGACATCCTTGTCTCGTACCCCATGAAAGCCAAAGCAAAAGGAGATCTGCAATTATTAGTGATAACAATATCAATAGGGCCTTTATATATCATTCTAATCCACTTATTAAAATTAATACCAAAGCCAAATTTCTCTAAAACGCTAAATAAGTATTCCATTCAACTCTGTCAAATGCCTTTTCAGCTTCAAGAGAGTCAACACACTGGGGAGTCTTAGAAAAGGATGAATATATAACATTTAACAGTCTCTGAAAATTAGAGAAGGAATAATGGCGCTTTAAAAAACCAGTTTGGTCTTGAGAGATAATTTTAGCTAGGGTATTCTCCAGCCGATTAGCCATTATTTTTGGAAGAATTTTAGCATCCATATTCAATAATGAAATAGGTCTATATGAAGCACAGTCAGTAGGGTCTTTATCTTTCTTAAGAATTAAAGAAATAGAAGCTTCATAAGATGTGGGAGGTAACTCGGTAACTCTTCTATCAAAAAAAGAACCTTTAAGCATTTCCACCATATTTGAAGAGAGAAATTTTTCAAATTTTTTATAACCATCCAGTCCAGGAGCTTTACCAAAATATTTTTACCAGAAAAAATATCTTTCTGAATTTCACGTTCAGTAATAGGAGCATCAAGAGTTTGTTGATCTTCAACAGAAATTCGAGGAAAATCGATCTTTTGTAAAAAGGCATTCATTTTAGAAGAATCAACTGGAAACTGAGATTTATAAAGTTCAATATAAAAGTCTTGAAAAAAATTACTAATATCTTCATAATTACCTGCTAAACTACCATCTCCCTCACGAATTTAAAAAATTTGTCTTAGCTCTAGCTGCTTTTAATTGAGATGCTAATAGCTTATTATTTTTATCTTCAAACACATAAAATTGACTTTTCAATTTAAGCAAATTTCTTTCAATTGGATAAGTTAATAATAAATTATATTGTGATTGGAGTTCCACTCTTTGTTCAAATAAATTAATGTTCGGAGAGATTGCATAAAAATTAGCCAAGTCTTTAATTTGTTTGGAAATCTTATCTAACTCTGTTTTTGTCTGTTTCTTAAGCTTAGCTGAATAGGAGATTATCTGACCGCGCTAATATGCTTTACATGTATCCCATATAATCAATTTCAACACATCTCCTATATTATTAAAAAGAAAAAAATCTTTATCTCAGTCTCAATAAATTTGGCAAAGTCTGGACTTTGTAATAAAGTTTCTGGAAAACGCCAAGGCAAATTTGCAATAACGACATCATTCAATTCAAAAGCTAAGCTTAAAGGCGCATGATCTGAGCGAGCTATAGCATTATATAGCATCATTTCTGGACTTTGGACAAAAATCAGGGATCAGCTATAAAGTAATTGTTTCTCAAATATTTTTTAGTGAACATGTAAAAAAATGAATAATCTTTATCATTAGGATGTAAACGTCTCCAAATTTCTACCAGGGCAAAATCAATTTAAAAAGAGTTAATAAGTAATGCAAAACAACTCGGAAGCCACTGATTGGTTGAACTCTTGTCAATCAAAGGATTTAAACAACAGTTGAGATTACCACCCATTAACATCATGTATTCATTTAAATCCGGCAATAAAGCAAATACATTTTTTAAAAAAGGATCATCTACATTAGGTCCATATAGGTTGACCAGAACAATATTTCTATCACAAATTGTTCCTTTAACAATTAAAAATCTACCATTAATATCTGACACAATGTCTACTTGGATAAATAAAATATCAGATTTAATAAAAGTAGATACTCCCTTTGTTTTATTTTGACAAGCTGCATGAAATTGAAGGCCCTTCCACATTTTACAAAATCTATTTTGATAGCCCGTTCTGATATGTGTTTCTTGAGCAAAAATTATATCGGATTGGAATCGATTAACGATTCTAAAAGTCTTTTTTCGCTTAATAGGATGATTCCAATCTTGTACGTTCCAACTTATAACGTTTATCTGTTTAGTTAGCATGATTTTTAAAATTTTATTCAACACATAAATACACGGATGCCAGCACGGGCTAATCAAAACTGGCGGTGATAAGTATAACCATATACAAAACATGCATGCTCTGGAACTCTGTAATGGGAAAAAATACAAAAAAGAAAACTAAAATTAATTTTACAGTTAATCCTATAAATCAAAACTAACCCCAATCCTCCCACCACCCCAAAAAGCCCTAAATTCAGAATAAAAGCCAAAATGCATCCCAATAGAGTGAAAAAAGAGAGAGACTCTGCGAGCTGCCTATTTTATAACAGTGGTTTTAAGAAGCTTTCCTTAATTCCTCCCCCCGGTTACAAAGAAAATAACATACTGTGGCGACCCACTTCCCAGCACACTCAAACCGGCGCGCACTGGCATTGAGGCCAGTCCCAAAAAGGGCGCCAAGCCTGCTTCACCAGCAAAGGGAAAAGCCCGCGTGTGGGACGGGACTGTGAATACGCATTCCCGCCCGGGAAGGGCAGGATCAGGAAGGCTTTAAAGCGAGGCCGCAAAGTTTGAATAAACCTCTTTTGCAACTGCAGCTCACCGACTCCACGTCATTATTCCAGCGCTGTGTGTAGCACACCTCTACAATTGGTGACCCCGACGGCCCAAAAGATATTTAGACAGGAGATGAATGACGCCGCAGCTGTTCATGCAGTTTCATTAAAACTGCCAAGCTTCTCGACGCTGCGACCTCACCTATGGTTCCAGCAAGCAGAAGCCCAATTCCACATTCGGCAGATAACCTGGGATGCCACACGTTACTACTACGTGGTGAGCTCCCTCGACCAGGAGACAGCTGCCCAGGTTGAGGAGTTCATACAATCGCCCCCAGCGGACGGCAAATACACAGAATTCAAAGCCCCGCTCATAAGGCTTTCGGACTCTCACGGTGCGAGCGAGCTGCCCGCTTACTGCACCTGGATGGTTTGGGGGACAGGCCACTGTCGGCTTTGATGAACGAGATGCTGTCCCTGGCCAGAGGTCAAGCCCTGCCTCATGTTTGAGCAGGCATTCCTGGAGCAGCTGGCCGAGGACATACGCCTGCTGCTGTCCAACGCGGATTTCAGCGACCCCCGGAAGGTGGCGGCCCGGGCGGACGCGCTGTGGAAAGCCAAGAAGGAGAGTGGGGCGTCCGTCGCACAGATCACCAGGCCACACTACCAGCAGCAAACCAGACCAGGCCCGGCCATAGAGCCCACTAACCCCAGAGGCAGGGGTGAGGAGACCAACGAACAATGGTGCTTCTACCACCAGCGGTGGGGCGCAGAAGCCCGTCGTTGTAGCCCGCCCTGCAAGTTCCCGAGAAACTCCAGGGCCAGCCGCCGCTGATGGCTACGATGGCTGGCCATCGGGATAGCCTCCTGTATGTCTGGGACAAGCAGTCGGGCCGCCACTTTTTGGTCGACACCAGAGCCGAGATCAGCGTCTTACCTCCGACGAGTTACGACACCCGCAACAGAGAACCGGGTCCCACCCTGACAGCCGCGAACGGCAGTAGAGTAAGGACCTACGGCACCCGTACGGTGCGGCTACAGTTCTGCTCCAGCCGGTACACGTGGGACTTCACACTGGCCGCCGTAGCCCAACCGCTCCTGGGCGCGGATTTTTTGCGGGCTCACAGCCTACTGGTTGACCTGCCAAGGAAGAGACTGGTCCACGCCGAGACCTTTCAAGCGTTCTCCCTGGGTGAAGCCCAGTTGCCGGCCCCACACCTAGACTCCATCACGCTGTCCGACAACGACTTCACCAGAGTCCTGGCGGATTTCCCATTGGTTCTGGCACCGCAGTTCACGGCAGCCATCCCCAGACACGGCGTACAGCACCACATCCCGACACAAGGACCACCCCTCCACGCCCGTGCTCGAAGGCTTCCCCCGGACAAGCTCCGACTGACGAAGGAGGAGTTCAAGAGGATAGAGGAATTGGGGATCATACGGCGGTCCAACAGCCCATTGGCCTCCCCCCTGCACATGGTGCCCAAAGCAACAGGGGGCTGGAGACCATGCGGCGACTACCGCAGGCTGAATGAGGCTACAACTCCAGACCGCTACCCTGTGCCGCACATTCAGGACTTTGCAGCAAACCTGCACGGCGCACGGATCTTCTCCAAGGTAGACCTCGTCCGGGGATACCATCAAATCCCGATGCATCCGGACGACGTCCCCAAAACGGCACTCATCACCCCGTTCGGCCTTTTCGAGTTCCTCCGCATGCCGTTCGGCCTAAAGAATGCCGCACAGACATTTCAGCGGTTAATGGACGCGCTGGGACGCGACCTGGACTTCGCTTTCATCTCTTTGGACGACATCCTCATAGCCAGCAGCAGTCGTCAGGAGCATCTGTCCCACCTCCGTCAACTCTTCGCCCGACTGAGTGAATACGGCCTGACAATCAACCCGGCCAACTTACAGTTTGGGCTCGACACCATCGACTTCCTGGGCCACAGAATTACAAAAGACAGGGCAACCCCTCTGCCCGACAAGGTAGACGCGGTCCACCATTTCCCCTCACCCAACACAATCAAAGGCTTTCAGGAATGCGTGGGTATGGTGAATTTCTACCACTGCTTCCTCCCTCCAGCTGCCCAAATCATGCGCCCCCTGTTCGCCCTGATGTCAGGTAAGGGCAAGAACATTACCTGGGACGAGGAGTCCGCCGCCACTTTCATTAAGACCAAAGAAGCCTTGGCAAACGCCATGATGCTAGTGCACCCCAGAACGGACGTCCCTACCGCCCTCACAGTGGACGCATCTAACACGGCAGTCGTTGGAGTGCTGGAACAACTCATCGGGGGTCGCTGGCAACCCCTGGCGTTTTTCAGCAAACACCTACGACCACCTGAGCTCAAATACAGTGCTTTCGACGAGGAACTGTTGGTGCTATACCTGGCAGTCCGGCATTTCAGGTACTTCTTAGAAGGTAGGCCCTTCACCGCGTTCACGGACCACAAACCGCTTACCTTTGCGTTCACGAAAGCATCCGACCCTTGGTCGTTCCACCAGCAGCGACATCTGTCCTACATCTCCGAATACACGACAGATGTCCGGCATGTCTCGGGAAAGGACAATGTCGTGGCGGACGCCCTCTCCCGCCCTAACATCCAAGCCCTGTCCCAGGGGGTAGACTATGAAGCGCTGGCGGAGGCGCAGCAGGCAGACGAGGATATCCCTAGTTACAGGACTGCAGTCTCCGGTTTGCAGCTCCAGGACCTCCCCGTAGGCCCAGGTGAGAGGACCCTACTCTGTGACGTCACCACCGGCCAACCGCGCCCCGTCGTCCCGGCAGCCTGGCGGGGGCGCGTTTTCCACTCCATTCACAACTTAGCGCACCCCTCCATCAGGACAACCGTCCGGATGGTAGCCAACAGGTTCGTTTGGCACCGACTCCGCAAGCAGGTCAGTGAATGGGCCAAAACGTGCATGCACTGCCAAACAGCCAAGGTGCAGCGGCAGACCAAATCCCCGCCACAGCAGTTCCACCCCACCCGCCGGCATTTCGACCACATTCATGTGGATATCGTGGGCCCCATGCCCGTGTCGCGAGGAGCGCGGCACCTCCTGACTATCGTGGACCGGTTCACAAGATGCCCAGAGGCACCACTCACCAACACCACCTCAAAATCTTACGCCCGGGCACTGATTGCCACCTGGGTATCTCGCTTTGGGGTACCGGCCCACATTACCTCCGACAGAGGTGCCCAGTTCAACTCCAGCCTGTGGTCAGCTATGGCCAGCCTTTTGGGGACACAGCTGTACCACACAACTGCCTACCACCCACAGTCGAACGGACTAGTGGAGCGTTTCCACCGTCACCTGAAGTCGGCTCTCATGGCCCGCCTCAAAGAACCTAACTGGGTGGATGAGATTCCCTGGGTCCTGCTCAGAATCTGCATGGCGCCCAAAGAGGATCTTCACAGCTCGTCGGCCGAGTTGGCGTACGGTCGTCCCAGAAGAGTTCATACCAGCCCCAAGGGGCAAGAGGAAGAACCCGCAGCAGTCCTGGACAGACTACACGAGAGGCTCGGTAACCTGGCCCCCATACCCACTTCACAGCATGGGCAGAAACCGACCTGCATACCCAAAGACCTGCAAAACTGTAAGTTCGTTTTTGTACGACGGGGCAGATATCGGGCACCGCTACAGCGGACCAATGAGGGGCCGTTTATGGTGATCAGAAACAACGGGTCCGCATTCGTGCTCGACATTGGGGGGAAAGAGGAGGTTTTCACGGTGGACTGACTCAAACTGGCCCATGTGGACTTGGCGCAGCCGGTCGAGATTCAGGCACCGCGGCGCAGAGGCAGACCTCCCAGAGTCCAACCCAGACTGTGGACATTGAGGGGTGTATTTCTGGGTCTGAGAGGGGGGGGGGGTTATGTGGCGACCCAATTCCCAGCGCACTTGAACTGGCTCACAAAGTGGAACGCGCCGGCATTGAGGCCGGTCCCAAAAAGGGCACCAAGCCTTCTTCACCAGCAAGGGGAAAAACCCGCGCGTGGGACGGGACTGTGAATACGCGCCCCCTGCAGCATTCCCGCCCGGGGAGGGCGGGATCAGGAAGGCTTTAAAGCGAGGCCGCGAAGTTTGAATAAACCTCTTTTGCAACTGTAGCTCACCGACTCCGTGTCATTATTCCAGCGCTGTGTGTAGCACACCGCTACAATACGGCCCTAAAATAGAAAAGCCCTGCAAATGAAAAAAATTTTTTTGCTAAATATAAAAAGACAAATGCTACAAAACAGCACATCACCATATCAAGTCATGTTAACTGGTTATTCTGCCCACTTACAGGCCTTGCTTCTAACTGATATATATGTAATTTAAATATCAATTTGCTTTGATGCCTTCCATTGCTTTACAGAGTTTTATTGTGCTGGAAAAATGGACACTGGTGAGACTGAGTAATCATTAAAACATGGATCAGATTCCCAGCTGAAATGGCTAATACAAGAGGACGCAATTTTATGATGATCAGAAGAAAGTATAGGGATCTCAGAGATGTTTTTTTTTCCATAGACCAGTGGGTACTTGGAAAGATCTGCCATGGGCAGTCATAGAGGCAGACACAGTAAAGACATTTAAGAAACTCCTAGATAAGCTCATAATGAAAGACGAATAGAATTCTCTACAGGACGGAAGCATTAGATTAATCATGAAGTAGATTGAAAGGTAAGCAGAACATCATGGGCCAAAGGGCCTGTACTGTGCAGTTTTTCTCTGCAACATCTGGCTCCTAATATCAGCATAAAAGTTCAGAGAAAAGAAATGTTTATACTTAATCCTTAAAAACAATCCGGGGAATGCAGAAACAACCTCCAAAGACGACACCAACACAAAATTAAACAAAGAGAAAATTGCCTATGTAATCTCTAATGAAGAAAAATCAGCAGCATTTTCCATTTAACTGACATGACAATTTGAAAAATTGTTTTTAAAAAAACCTAATTATATAAGGTCTTTTTCATATATAAAATATAAATAGGCATCCGTTAGTCTCATGAGATCATGGATTTGCACCTTGGAAGGTTTTTCCAGGGCGCAGGCCTGGGCAGGGTTGTATGGGAGACTGGCAGTTGCCCAAGCTGCAAGCCTTCCCCTCTCCACGCCACCGATGTTGTCCAAGGGAAGGGCACTAGAACCCAAGCAGCTTGGCACCGGTGTCATCGCAAAGCAATGTGTTGTTAAGTGCCTTGCTCAAGGACACAACACGCTGCCTCAGCTGAGGTTCGAACTAGTGACCTTCAGGTTACTAGTCCGATGCTTTGTCCACTAGGCCATGTGCCAGCACATATAAAATATATATATATGAAAAAGACCTTATGAACTATGGAAACTATCATTTAATTCATGAGAAAAGGAGGATAAAAACAAATACTCAAACAATCTGTCTGTTGTGTTAATTCACTCAGTAGACTAAACAGATTTCGGAAAAGTCATTCATCATTCAGATCAAAAAGTTCACATCTTATTTAAATGGTTGATCGATAAAGGACATCTTAAGCATATCAGAAATATTCAAAACTCATCTTCTTTCCAAAATAACAATTACTCAGCAGACCTAAAACCATTCAAACTGGAATAGTGTTAACATAGTCCAATGCCCCTTTGGGGGCCAGAAAAACACGTGGAGTCGAATCTTAGGGAAATAATTTTAATCAGGCTGGATATTGAAGTGATGGGAATAGGCTAGCTTCATGGTTGGAACGAATTTAAATCGCAGGTCCATAACTTCCCGTGGATAATCTTCAAAAAAAACGAATCTCGGAACCTTCAAATTTAAAAACTCTGTGTTCCCTTGCATATTTTATGATTTGGTCTTTAACTTTAAAATGAAGGAAGCAGACCTTGGTTTATCCGGGTCCCGAGATTTCGAAGTGAAAATTTTATGTGCTCTTTCGATGTCAGGAGGTTGAGGTAAAATATCCAGAAACACAGATTGAAACAAGTTAGCAATGTATTTAAGAACTTTTTAAAAGCTATTTATTAATGCTTTTTGAGAGGGTGACTTTAGATGCATATCATATTTTTACTGAGTTAAGTATTGTATGTAATTAGTTTTGCTACAATAAGTGTATGGGACATTGGAAAAAATGTTGAATTTCCCCATGGGGATGAATAACGTATCTATCTATCTATCTATCTATCTATCTATCTATCTATCTATCTATCTATCTATCTATCTATCTATCTATCTATCTATCTATCTATCTATCTATCTATCTATCTATCTATCTATCTAATAAATCTCCAGTCTCAGATCCTTCCTTCAATCCAACAATTCGAATATTATTCCAACGAGATCTTGCTTCCAAATCGATAATCTTATGTTGAGACTTTTCCAAGAGAACTGAAATCTCTACGATTTGACGTTTTGCCTCTTCAAGTTCAGATTTCAGGGAAATAATATTTTCCTGCACAAATTGAAAACTCTCTCGTAACGACTTCATCTCAGAAGAGGTAGCATCAAGTTTTATCATGTTGTTGTCTATTTTCTTGTCGAGACCCATCAGCAAATGTTCTAGACGCTCAGTCCAAACTGGTGTTTCCTTTGATTTTTTCCCCCTTGCTGGATTCAGGAAGCTGCTTTCCACTTCTTAAAGATTGTGACATAGTAACAACTATTCCCCCCTAAGATCCGACAAATAAAAGTTAAAAATTCAAAGTTTAAACTGGGGAGAAGGAAGAATTAATTGCAGCCACACAAATCTGTGTGTCATTCCATTAGACAGTAGGCAGAGTCTCCCAAAGGGACAAATTTCAACAGATTTTAAAACAAAGATTTTTAAATAGTTTAGAAACCGATTATGCCAGAGAGGTGCACTCCCCGCGGTGACAGATTGTGATTAGATTCATTAATTAATATTTAGACTATTTGTGGAAGTTTGTTTGTGTTTGAAGGTCTCTACCGAGGGAGTCTTCCAGAAAATGACTGTTTGTACGGATGAATAAACAATTTCATATCCACGAAATTCATCATAGTCTTCAGTGACTTAGTCACAGGTAGCAAATTTGGGGCCTCGACCAGATACCATACCTAACACTAACACATGGCCATCAAACTCAGCAGTCCAGTGGGGCAGGGCCAGTATGTTTTCAAAATATCTCCCAGTATGTGTCAAATAACCAGGCACAGAGCTTTAAAGGTGGAAAAGGAAGTGCCAAAATGTAGGGTGGAGGGGGTTTTGTGTGTGTGTGTGTGTGTGTGTGTGTGTGTGTGTGTGTGTGTGTGTGTGTGTGTGTGTGTGTGTGTGTGTGTGTGTGTGTGTGTGTGTGTGTGTCTGACTAGACATGTGTCCGTATACCTCAAATTCAGATTTCATCTATCTCCGCACATTACAGATACTCTCGAACTCTCACTTCAAACACTTCACAAAATGGCTGCCCGAACCATAAAAACTGAAGAATAGAGGTCAAAATTCAAACTGCATTTATTATTAACGTATGCACAAATGAAGCAACCATGAGATTTGTCACAGCTCCAAATGAGCAGCAAGATTCATTTCAGATAATTCACAAAATGGCTGCCTCCACCTAAGAAAATGCCAAGAACAGATTTCCACGCTCAAAGTGCATTGATTATTGAAGTACTGTATCTATAAATAAAACAAATTTGAGAGTGGTCTCACCTCTAAATCTTAAGAAACCTGATACATGCCCAACTGCAAATCCATGAATATTCTCCAAAACCACAGATTCCCCAAAATCCGTGTGCACCCTCCAATCGTCCAGTATTCCCAAATCTCTGCAGCACCCAAATCTGCACGCACACACAAATACATCTGCACTCCGAAATCCTTGTGCACGTCACATCTACCGACACCCCTAAATCTGCATGAATCTCTAGCCACTGACAAACACCCATTTCGTGCACATTCCCAAATCCCTGTGCAGCTCCATATTCTCCAAAACAGCAGAAAATCCCCAAATTCTCAAATCTGTGAGTGCCCCTGAACCTGCTGACACTCCCTCATGCACATTACGTGAAGCCAGAGCAGGAATCATATCAAACAGTTCACAATATAGGTGCCTTTTGGAAAAAAAAAGAACAGAGTTCAAAGTTCATATTGTACTATTAAAATCTGTATAAATAGAGAAACTTTAAGATTCGACACTCCTCCAAATCCACTGGCTCACCCAAGTCACTGTTCACGGCTAAATACACCAGAACACCCAAATCTGCACATATCAAAATATCGGTGTGATCCCACTGATCAGTTCGACCCTCAAATCAGTGTGCACCCTCAAATCCCTGTGCACTCACGCATTCTCTGGCATACCCTAAATCCGTGCACATCCACAAAGCTGCATGCTCCAGATGCTGATGAACTCGCAGAGTCACCGACAAACCCTGAAATATGTGCATATCCCCAACTTCGTGCATACACCTACAAATTAGACTACCCCAGAGTAGGATTCATTCCAAACACTTCACTAAATATCTGCCTTCACCTTAAAAATAGCAAGATCAAAGTTCTATGTCCAAACACACGTCCACATGTGTATTCACCCGCATATGTGTTACCTCCCCTTAAATCTGCACATATGTCCAAATCCGTAGGCACCACCAAATTCGTGTGTATTCACAAATCAATGCACAATTCCATATCAGCTTGCACCCCAATTTTGTGCGGGCTCTAAACTCACTGACACTCTCACATGCACATTAGGTTATCCCAGAGAAAGAATTATGGAATGCAGTTCCACTTTAATAATATAGCAAGAACAAATTTCAAATCTCAAACTGCATTTATTGTGAAAGTATCTATAAATGAAACGACTTTTAGATTTGGCATTGCTCCACATACTGAGAACTGTGAAATACGTGCGCATCCCAAATCCATAAGCAGCTCCATATCCACCAACTTCCAACTCCCAAAATCAGTGTGCAACCCCAAATCTGCTGACATTTCCAAATCTGTGCAACTCCACAAACCCATCTTCACCTCCGCGTCATTGAGTGTCCCCAAATCCACCGACACCCACATATTCGGTGGCAAATTCTAATTTCTGCGCACCTTCCACAGAAGCAGAAATCCATGTTGACTATTCCTAATCAGACCCTGTCTATCCAAATAATTATATATACCATCTCTAAGAATACTTTGCATTAATTTACCCACCACTGACGTCAAACTTACAGGCCTATAATTGCTAAGTTTACTCCTAGAACCCTTTTTAAACAATGGAACCACATGAGCAATACACCAATCCTCTGGCACCATCCCCATTTCTCATGACGTTTGAAATATTTCTGTCAGAGCCCCTGCTATTTCTACACTAACTTCCCTCTAGGTGCTAGGGAATTTCCTGTCAAGATCCGGAGATTTATCCACTTTTATATTCCTTAAAAGCACCAGTACTTCCTCCTCTTTAATCGTCATAGTTTCCATAACTTCCCTACTTGTTTCCCTTAGCTTACACAATTCAATATCCTTCTCCTTACTGAATACCGAAAAAAAGAAATTGTTCAAAATCTCCCCCATCTCTTTTGCCTCCACACATAGCTGTCCACTCTGATTCTCTAAGGGAGCAATTTTATCCCTCACTATCTTTTTGCTATTAATATAACTGTAGAAACCCTTTGGATTTATTTTCACCTTACTTCCCAAAGCAACCTCATATCTTCTTTCAGCTTTTCTAATTTCTTTCTTAAGATTCTTACATTCTTTATATTCCTCGAGCACCTCATTTACTCCATGCTGCCTATATTTATTGTAGATCTCTCTCTTTTTCCGAACCAAGTTTTCAATATCCCTTGAAAACCATGGCTCTCTCAAACTGTTAACATTTCGGTTCAACCTAACAGGAACATAAAGATTCTGTACCCTCAAAATTTCACCTTTAAATGACGGCCATTTCTCTATTACATCCTTCCCATAAAACAAATTGTCCCAATCCACTCCTTCTAAATCCTTTCACATCACCTCAAAGTTAGCCTTTCTCCAATCAAAAATCTCAACCCTAAGTCTAGTCCTATCCTTCTCCATAATTATATTGAAACTGATGGCATTGTGATCACTAGACCTGAAGTGCTCCCCAACACATACCTCAGTCACCTGACCCATCCCATTCGCTAACAGGAGATCCAACACTGCCCCTTCTTCAGTTAGTACCTGTACATATTGCTGCAAAAGAACTATTCTGCACACATTTTACAAACTCCAAACCTTCCAGCCCTTTTAGAGTATGGGCTTCCCAGTCTATACGTGGAAAATTAAAAACTCCCACAATCACAATCCTGTGCTTACTCTAAATATCTGCTATCTCCTTACAAATTTGCTCCTCCAATTCTCGCTCCCTATTAGGTGGTCTATAATCCACCCCTATAAGTGTTACTACACCTTTCCCATTCCTCAATTCCACACAAATAGGCTCCCTAGACGAGCCCTCTAATCTATCCTGCCAGGGCACCGCTGTGATATTTTCTCTGACAAGCCACGCAACACTTCCCTCTCTTGTCCCTCCAATCCTATCACACCTGAAGCAACGAAATCCAGGAATATATAAAAGCCAATCATACCCCTCCTGCAACCATGTTTCACTGATAGCTACAACATCATATTTCCAGGTATCAATCCATGCTCTAAGCTCATCCACCTTTCTTACAATGCTCCTAGCATTAAAATAAATGCATTTAAGAAATTCTCCACCTCTTCCTCTCTGTTTATCTCTGACGGTGCAAACAACTTTACTATCTTCTTTTTCTTCTTTCTCCCATTCATCTGTTCCTGTACTCTGGTTCCCCTCCCCCCTTGTATCTAGTTTAAATCCACTGGAGCCTTTCTAGCAAACCTACCCGCAAGAATATTTGTCCCCCTCCAGTTCAAATGTAAACCATCCTGCTGGAACAGGTCCCACCTTCCCTGGAAAACTGTCTAATTTTCTATAAATCTGAAGCCCTCCCTCCTGCACCATGTCTTCAGCCACGTCTTGATCTGCACTATCTTACTATTTCTAAACCCACCTGCCGTGGCACTGGTAGCAATCCTGAGATTGCTATCCTGGAGGTCCTGCCCTTTAACTTGTCATCTAACTCCCTGAACTCACCTTTCAGGACCTCCTCACTCTTCCTACCCACAACATTGGTCCCTACATGGACCACGACATCCGGCTGCTCACCCTCCCTCTTGAGAATACTGAGAACTCGATCGGAGATATTGCAGACCCTGGCACCAGGGAGGCAACAGACCATCCGGGATTCTCGATCTCTTCCACAGAACCTCCTATCTGTCCCCCTAACTATCGAATCCCCTATCACTACTGCTCCCCTCTTTTCCCTCCTTCCCTTCTGAGCTGAGGGTCCAGTCTCAGTGCCAGACGCAAAAGCTGCAACTTGTCCCTGGTAGGTCATCCCCACCAACAGTATCCAAAACAGTATACTTATTATTAATAGGAACGGCCACAGGGGAGCTCTGCTCATTCTGTCTAATCCCTTTCCCTCTCCTGACAGTCACCCAGCTACCTGTCTCCTGACTCTTAGGGGTGACGATCTCCCTGTAATTCCTGTTTATTTCTGTCTCTGCCTCCTGAATGTTCCAAAGTTCATCTAGCTCCAGCTCCAATTCGATAGAAATCAACTCACCAACTCAGTTCCTCATCTCCTGGTAACATCATTATAAATTATAAATTTTCTTTGCTATGAGAACACTGACTGGCACATGTTCAGGGAGGCTGCAACCGATGGCGACTCTACCAACTTAGAGGAGTACACAGCATCAGTGACCAGTTACATCAGCAAGTGCATTGATGATGTTACTCTATCCAAGACCATCACTATACATGCCATCCAGAAGCCATGGATGACCGTAGAGGTGCGTGCGCTGCTGAGATCCCGTGACTCCGCCTTCAGAGCAGGTGACAAGGCAGCTCTAACAAGAGCAAGGGCCAAACTGTCCTGAGCCATCAGAGGGGCAAAGCGTGCACATGCCCAGCTAATCCACAGTTACTTCCAGGACAGCAGCGACATGCGGCGCATGTGGAAGGGCATCCAGGACATTACCAATTACAAGACAACATCACCTGACTGTGCAGGTGATCCCTCCCTCCCAAATGCGCTGAATAACTTCAACGCCCGGTTTGAGGTGGAAAATGACGTGGCGGCGAAGAAGTCCACCCCTCCTGCAAATGACCAGGTGCTTTGTCTCTCTGTGGCCAACATGAGAAGAACCCTGTGCAGGGTCAATCCACGGAAGGCTGCTGGACCAGACAACATCCCTTGTAGAGTGCTCAGAGGATGTGCATACCAGCTAGCAGATGTTCTCACTGACATCTTCAACATCTCCCTGAGCAGCGCCACCATTCCAATGTGCTTCAAGGCCACCACCATCGTCCCCGTGCCGAAGAAGTCTTCAGTGCCCTGCCTAAATGACTACTGTCCCGTTGCACTTACATCCATCATCATGAAGTGTTTCGAGAGGCTCATCAAGACCCTGCTGCCCCCCTCACTGGACCCCCTGCAGTTTGCGTACTGTCCCAACCGCTCAACAGATGATGCCATTGCCACCACCCTCCACCTGGTCCTAACCCACCTGGACAAGAAAAACACATACGTTCGGATGCTGTTCATAGACTTTAGTTCAGCATTCAACACAATCATTCCTCAGAAACTGATTGGAAAGCTGAGCCTATTGGGCCTGAACACCTCCCTCTGCAACTGGATCCTAGACTTCCTGACTGAGAGATCTAAGTCAGTCCGGATCGGGAGCAGCATCTCCAACACCATCACATTGAGCACGGGGGCTCCCCAGGGTTGCCTGCTCAGTTCACTGCTGTTCACTCTGCTGACCCACGATTGTGCTGCAACACACAGCTCAAACCATATCATCAAGTTCGCCGATGACACCACCGTGGTGGGTCTCATCAGCAAGTATGACGAGTCAGCTTACAGAGAGGAAATGCAGTGGCTAACGGACTGGTGCAGAGCCAACAACCTGTCTCTTAATGTGAACAAAACAAAAGAGATGGTTGTTGACTTCAGGAGGGCACGGAGCGAACACTCCCCGCTGAACATCGACGGCTCCTCAGTAGAGATCGTAAAGAGCACCAAATTTCTTGGTGTTCACCTGACGGAGAATCTCACCTGGTCCCTCAATACCAGCTCCATAGCAAAGAAAGCCAGCAGCGTCTCTACTTTTTGCGAAGGCTGAGGGAAGTCCATCTCCCACCCCCCATCCTCATCACATTCTATAGGGGTTGTATTGAGAGCGTCCTGAGCAACTGTATAACTGCCTGGTTTGAAAATTGCACCATCTCATATCGCAAGACCCTGCAGCGGATAGTGAGGTCAGCTGAGAAGATCATCGGGGTCTCTCTTCCCGCCATCACGGTCATTTACACTACACGCTGCATCTGAAAAGGAAACACCATTATGAAGGACCCCATGCACCCCTCATACAATCTCTTCTCCCTCCTGCCATCTGGGAAAAGGCTCCAAAGCATTCGGGCTCTTACGACCAGACTATATAACAGTTTCTTCCCCCAAGCTATCAGACTCCTCAATACCCGAAGCCTGGACTGACACCTTGCCCTACTGTCCTGTTTATTATTTATTGTAATGTCAGTACTGTTTTGTGCCCTTGATGCAGAACAGTGTAGGTCTGTAATCTAGTATAGCTTTCTCTGTGTTTTTTTTTATTACGTAGTTCCGTCTAGTTTTTTGTACTAGAACATGTAAACCATGGTTCTGAAAAACGTTGTCTCATTTTTACTATGCACTGTACCAGCAGTTATGGTCGAAATGACAATAAAAGTTGACTTGACTTGACTTGAATCTGCTCCTCGGTATCTCTGCTGCTACCAAGGGGCCTATAGAATACCCCCAGTAGAGTAACTACTCCCTTCCTGTTCCTGACTTTCACCCATACTGACTCAAAAGAGGATCCTGCTACATTACCACCCTTTCTGCAGCTGTAATAGTATCCCTGACCAGTAATGCCACCCCTCCTCCCCTTTTCCCCTCTCTCTATCCCTTTTAAAGCACTGAAATCCAGGAATATTGAGAATCCATTCCTGCCCAGGTGCCAGCCAAGTCTCCGTAATGGACGCTACATCATAATTCCATGTATGTATCCAAGCTCTCAGTTCATCACCTTTGTTCCTGATGCTTCCTGCATTGAAGTACACACACTTTAGCCCTTTAGTGTACTCGGATTTTCAGAAATCCTTTGACAAGGTGCCACACATGAGGCAGCTTAGCAGGATAAGAGACCATGGAATTACAGGGAAGTTACTAGCATGGGTGGAGCATTGCAAGTCAGCAAAAAAACAGAGAGTGGGAATAAGGGGATCCTATTCTGGCTGGCTGCCGGTTACCAGTGGAGTTCCACAAGGGTAGGTGTTGGGACCACTGCTTTTTACGATGTATGTCAATGATTTGGACTACGGTATGAATGGATTTGTGGCTAAATTTGCCGATGATACAATGATTTTGAGGAGTGGGTAGTGTTGAGGAAACAGAGAGCCTGCAGAGAGACTTAGATAGTTTACGGGAATGGGCAGAGAAGTGGCAAATGAAATACAATGTTGGAAAGTGTATGGTCTTGCATTTTGGTGGAAGAAATAAACGGACAGACTATTATTTAGATGGGGAGAGAATTCAAAATGCAGAGGTACAAATGGACTTGGGAGTCCTTGTGCAGGATGCCCTAAAAGTTAACTTCCAGTTTGAGACAGTGGTGAAGAAGGCAAATACAATGTTGGCATTCATTTCTAGAGCAGGGGTGCGATGGTGAGGCTGTATAAGGCACTCGTGAGACCACATAGACTATTGTGTGCATTTTTTGGCTCCTTATTTTAGAAATGAAATACTGACATTGGAGAGAGTTCAGAGAAGATCCACGAGAATGATCCAGGAATGAGAGGGTTACTGTATGAGGAACATCTGGCAGCTCTTGGACTGTACTCCCTGGAGTTCAGAAGAATGAGGGGGATCTCATAGAAGCATTTCGAATGTGAAAAGGCCTGAACAGATTAGATATGGCAAAGTTTTTTTCCCATGGTAGGGGATTCAAGAACAAGATTCATGGACTTCAGAATTGAGGGAAGTCCATTTAGAAATGAGATGCGGAGAAATCACTTTAGTCAGAGGGTGGTAAACCTGTGGGAATACACACACACACCACGGAATTTCAATTTCTTTGTCACAATGGAACTTCATTTTTTTCGGTCTTTTTCACTTTTTCATATATTCAGCGCTTTTCTTTTCACGGTTCACTGCACTTACGGTATCCAGGAGTACTTAATGAGATTCATGTAGAAGCGCCAACTGGATTTGAGTAAGAATTTTGATAACGTTCCCCAAATTAGGCCACGTCAGGGTGGCAGGAAGCATAGATCCATGGGAACTTGGCTTTGTGGATACCGAAATGACTTGACCACAGAAGGTAGAGGGTGGTGATAGAGTGAGCGTATTCTCTCTGGAAGCCTGTACCTAGGAGTGTTATGAACTGATCTGTTCCAACAACCCTGTTCGTTGCGATTTTTACTTCACTCAGAAGGTAATGCAAATGTGGATGCAGCTTCAATTGCAGCATTGAAGAGAATTTTGTGTGGGTACATGGATGAGGGAGATATTGACATCTAGATTCTGGGTGCACGTGGATGAGTCCAGGCAGAGAATGGCACAGACTAGATGGGCCGAAAGCCCTGTTTCTATGCTGTAAGAGAATGAATTACGTTGTGCGTCCTACATAGGTCCATTTCCAAGGAGACGTAAATCATTCTAACGAAATGTTCTAAAAAACTGCAAATACAAGAAACACTCAACAGATAAAGAATATCTGTGGAGAGGAACAAAGTTAGTGCTTCAGCTGCAACACCCTAAGTTACAGAGAAAGGTTGAACAAGTTAGGTCTTTATTCTTTAGAGTGTAGAAGGTTGAGAGGGGACTTGATAGAGGTATTTAAAATTATGAGGGGAATAGATAGAGTTGATGTTGATAGGCTTTTTTCATTGAGAGTAGGGGAGATTCAAACAAGAGGACATGAGTTGAAAGTTACTTACTTGCTTACTTTATTGTCACCAAACAATTGATACTAGAGTGTACAATCGTCACAGTGATATTTGTTTCTGCGCTTCGTGCTCCCTGAAGTACAAATCGAAGTAGATATAATAAAAATTTAAATTATAAATCATAATTAGAAAATAGAAAAGGAAAAGTATTGTAGTGCAAGTCAGGTCCAGATACTTGGAAGGTACAGCTTAGATCCGGGTCAGGATCTGTTCAGCAGTCTTATCACAGTTGGAAAGAAGCTGTTCCCAAATCTGGCCGTACAAATCTTCATGCTCCTGAACCTTCTCCCAGAGGGAAGAGGGACAAAAAGTGTGTTGGCTGTGTGGGTCGTGTCCTTGATTATCCTGGCAGCACTGCTCTGACAGCGTGCGGTGTAAAGTGAGTCCAAGGATGGAAGATTGGTTTGTGTGATATGTTCACACAAACATATCACACATATGTTCTGACAGCGTGCGGTGTAAAGTGAGTCCAAGGATGGAAGATTGGTTTGTGTGATATGTTCACGATCTTCTGCAGCTTCTTCCAGTCTTGGACAGGACAACTTCCATACCAGGTTGTGATGCACCCTAGGAGAATGCTTTCTACGGTGCACCTATAAAAATTAGTGAGGGTTTTAGGGGACAGGTCAAATTTCTTCAGCTTTCTCAGGAAGTAAAGGCACTGGTGGGCCTTCTTGGCAGTGGACTCTGCTTGGTTAGACCAAGTCAGGTCATTTGTGATATTCACAAATATCACAATTCTTGATATTGTTATTTCTATAACAAAATTGTGATATTCGTCAGGAAGAGAAGCACTACAGTTATTGATATTTGTTAGGGGACAAAAGTTTAGGGGTAACACGAGGGGGAATTTCTTTACTCAGAGAGTGGTAGCTGTGTGGAATGAGCTTCCAGTAGAAGTGGTAGAGGCAGGTTCGATATTGTCATTTAAAGTAAAATTGGATAGGTATATGGACAGGAAAGGAATGGAGGGTTATGGGCTGAGTGCAGGTCAGTGGGACTAGGTGAGAGTAAGCATTGGGCATGGACTAGAAGGGCCGAGGTGACCTGTTTCCATGCTGTAATTGTTATATGGTTATGGTTATTTCCTGTGTCGGAATGGCTTCAAACAATTTCTGATCTGATTTCAGGTCTCCGGCGGCAGGGCTTGGGAATTTCCAAACACAGTGAGGGTACTGAACCGGAGGTAGATAACCAATGATGCAATCACTGAACAGCTCATTCCAGGTACTCATTACCTCTGCGTAGTGAGATTACCTCACAGGTCAATTCGATCAATCTGATCGTTTCTATCTGTGGCCATTCAGCCCCTCTAACCATCAACAAGATGGCAGCTGCTCTCCCATCTCAGCCACATGTTTCTGCCCGATCCTCATTTCCTCGATCCCTTTGTTCTCCACACATCTGTCGGCCTCTGTTTTATGTGAGGATGATCACCGACTCTTCACTGCCCTCTGTGGTGGGGATTTACAAACATTCACCACCCTCGGAGTGGAGACATTTACCCTCATAGTCCAAGACAGTCCACCCTCTTTTTCAGAGACTGGGATCCCTGGTTCAACTGGTAATGATGTTGTGCATTTCTCAGACCTCGATTCTCTAAATGAAAGGGTCATCGCATTTGATCTTTCTTCATATGATGGTCCCAGCACTCCAGGGATCAGTCTGGTGAATCTTCATTGCACTCTCTATAACAAATACTCCCTAACCTCTTTGGTAATCCTCTATGGAATTAATTTCCATCTTCTGCAACCCCGTGTTGCCCCAACCACTCACCTCCCCCTGACACTATTTCCACCTTCCCACTTCCCCCTCACCTGGATCCACCTCTCACTCCCCAGCTCTTGCCCCAACCCCACCCCTCACCTCTTTTCTCTGACTATTTCCCGTCCACTCTCAGTCCAGAGGGAGGGTCACGGCCTGAAATGTTGACGATCCATTTCCCTCCACAGATGCTGCCCGACCCACTGAGTTCCTCCAGCAGTTTGTTCTTTGGTCTATATAACCCGTGTTAGTATGGGGAGCGGGATTTTACACCATATTCCAGGTACAATCTCAACAAAGCCCAAATAATTGTCACTTTGCTCAGATCATTGGCTCCGTTTGCAAGTCAACAGTCTGCCAGTGTTTGCCCCCCAGTGTGGTGAATCCCTCTGCTCGCCACCACCGTGGGCTCAGACGTTTTCACAGATGAGCCCCTCCTGTCCCCACCGGGACAAACAGCCTGTCCGCCTTCTGTCACACCATCTTCATCCTTTCAATAAAATCCCCCCCTCACCCCGGGGAACCGGCATCAAACTAATGGGCCGAGTGATCTCCTCCTACCTCTCAGCAATCCATCAGACACCGGCCACAGATGATGCTTCACAAACACCCCCAAATTCCCTCGGAGGAAAATGGAAATAAATCATGAAGCGGGACATTTACTTCGAGATTTGTTCCGCTCTGATGGGGAGACGATCAAGTGTGGGTAACGCCCACTCGTCTTGTCCGATTCCCCGACTGGTTGTAACCAGTGATTGACATCGCTTTGCACCAATGAGAATAGCGCATCTCCTGAATCCTCTGTTGGCTGCGGTAGGGGAAGGGTCTGGTCACGTGATTATTAGTCCAGCCATTTAACCGACAAAGCTCGAGCTCACCAGCGCGTGGGTGACGTAAGACACCGCGCACGTGAGGGCAGATCCCGGTGTGGGAGTCCATGTGTGACGTCAGGCGCGTGGGTGCGCCTGTGTGACGTCACCTGTGGGGCGCGTTCGTATTTAAAACACCTCAGGGGACGTTTCTTATGATTTCAGTGGGACAACAACATTAATCACGGGTTTCATCACTGAATCCTGTGTTGTGTGATGTAAAGTCCCCTGTTATGTGTCGGGCTGTGCAGTGTTGTCGGTGGAGTGGGCAGTGTGGTGTTTGTCTCGATTCGGGTCACAACACCAGAATTGCCAGCGGGGTCCACACATGGTGTATTAGTCAACAGAAAACCTCTCGTCACTGCAGTCTTTGTCTTCTGGTGAACTCAACACCCTGACAATGTGGCCCGTAGGTATCCTTTCCCACCCTCACCATTTTTATTCAGATATTTCCTCCCATCCTTTTTGGTCCTGAAGGAGGGTCTCAGCTGGAAACGTCGACTGATGACTCTTTTCGATAGATGCTGCCTGGCCTGCTGAGTTCCGCCAGAATTTTGTTTGTGTTGTTTTGGGTTTCCACTCTCTGCAGACTTTGTCGTGTTTGTGATTTACCTCTTCGTTGTCCCTCCCGCCTCCGGCCACTGACGGCGCTGCGGACACCTCCGGCCACTGGCGGCGCTGCGGAGACCTCCGGCCACTGGCGGCGCTGCATGGAGCTCCGACACCGGCGGCGAATCCGGCGATGTGCAGTGCCTCCGGTTACAGGTGGTGCTACCGTGAACCTCATTTTAAACGCGCCGGCGGTTCGGCGGTTCTCCGATTGAGGCTGCGGTGAGTAAGCGGCTGATCCCGGGATTGTGTAGATCGGGAGCCGGCTGCAGTGGGAAAGGGCCGGAACCGAGCTCTGCCGGACGGCTGGAGACTCCGGACTCTCCGGTCCCGCAGCCCCGGTTTTAGCTTTTCGTCCGAGCCGGGCTGTGGGATCAGTTAGTGTGGTTCCCAGGCTGGGAGGGGTTTGGGGTGAAGGGGATCTTCTGTGTGTGCGTAGAGGTTATGGGTGGACTGTGGGTGTGGGGTGAGTGGAGGGAAGGGTGTAGTCGGGGGAGAGGGTGGGGTCGTTGTTGTGAGAAAGTGGGATGATTGGACGTTCCGTGACCTGGGTCAAATGAAGTTGTAAATAAGGGAGGATCCGCTCCGTTGTATCGGACACTCTTTCAGTGAGCAACTATTCTCTCTTCATATGAATTACTGTCTAATCTTGATGTTAACATTGTGTTTGTTACAAAACCCCAGAGTCTGGGAAGAGCTGTCACCGTCATGGGCTGTTAGTGCAGATTGGGAAGGAATGGGGTGTCAATGACCTCTGTATCAGAGAAGGACACGGGTTCGTTCAGCCTTCTGTGAGATATAAATGTCCACACAGTGGATTCGGATCGGCTGGCATATCTGGAGTTTGCAAGGGGAAAGGGAGAGAGGAAGGGGCTGAGGAGGGAGAGTTTTAAGCAGTGAAGCATGGTCAGAGGTGGAGGGGTACAGGAGCTGTCTAATAGATCGTTTTAATTGTTTTTATATAATCTCACAGATGGTGACTGAGGAAGAAGCTTGTTGAGGGAGGATACCCGGAGGTGAGCAGGTCAGACACGGTATCAGGAGAGTGACAGTGATGTGATTTCCTGTGTCACAGGTATAGACAGTAGTCTCAAGTGAGGAGTTTGTGTGGAGATGCAGCTTCTCTGGAGGGGGAGGAAAGAGGACACACCAACAGGTGGAACCAGCTGTGGGAAGACATGGTTTGTCAGGTCTGATGACGAGCTGAATGTACCATAACCTTCAGACTGAATCAGAAAACCATTCTGAGTGTATCTGAAATGTGATCACATGCGCAGAGGGCAGGGGTTGTGTCTCCATCAGACCCTCAGTGAGATGGTTCCAGTTACAATGTGCAGGGATGAAAGCACAGTGCTTGGGGCCAGATTTAATCTCTGATTCTGACACAGTGAGAGGGTTCGTTTTACTGTAAGGAAGCAACATTAATGGAAGAAGACACAGTAACTTCATCAATTGCCAGTTGTTTAGCAGAAGCGACCAATTTGTATGTGAGCTTGACAGAAACAGATATTCACAGTGGTGACAAAGGGGTGCAGTCTGGTTTACTTCAGGTTGGAGAGGGGTGTGGAGTTTTGAAATCAATGTCTTGAGGTGCCACCATTGTTAACTTAGCATGGCCGGTGTAGTGTTCTCGTACAGGTGTAGGAACTCTGAACTAAACACTGAGGTAAACCGTAGTCAATGAGGGCATGATCGCAGTAAGATTAACCGTTTACTGTTCACTCTTCCACATTAACGTATGGTGAAAACTGTTGATAAAACAATACAAAAAATATACAGTATTTGTTTCTTTCTTGGCATCACATTTACATCATAAGTACTTGTAAAAGTAGAACTACAACAAACTATATTACATTAAAGTACAACATACAGTCAGAATCTACCTACGCCATCAACTAGCTTTAAATACACTTCACACAAACTATCCAGTAACGCTTTCAATAGGACAAGAAAATAAACTTTATCAACCATCATTACTTTTAACAGAATCAGCATTATCATTTTTACTTCAATATATCGATTATCTTATGAACTTATGGTGTTGCTTCTATGATGTTTCTTAGTGCATAGAATGAAAACTTCTCTCGCGCTGATCCTGCACACACAAGCACCCTCCTTCCCGTTTCTCCAAACCGGTATTTACCCACAAGACGCGGCGAAACTGGGTGTGACGTCATTGCATGCCGCGTTACACCACAGACAACGAATTTACTTTCAACAACCGTAACTTTAACTAGAAAATAATTACAAACGAATTACTAAAGAAAAAATGTAATAAAGCTAAACAAATGCCTTAAGGCAACACAGCCGGTGTGGTGGATCACACAGTGTGGAAACAGGCCTTTGGCCGGCCATACCTGTTATGACCATCCATTCACTGAGACCCCACCAGTCACGTGATCATGTTTGCCCCTCCCATTTAACTGCAGATTAACAATCACTTCGCGCATGCTTACTGTCTCCGGGTGGGCGGTGTTTTCCTTTCAGATCAGTGCTAAAGCGGATCGTCTGCAGGATCGGGAAAAGGTCTTGCCTCCTGCGTTTGGGAGTCGGGCATCACGTGAGGCTGTTTACCGCAGATTTGCCCCATCCTCAGCTTTGTGACGCAAGATCACGTGGTGTGTGTACACAGTCCCTGGATGGGTGGTGATGCTTCCTCTGTGTTGTGTTGGGGAAATCTGATGTTACTGAGTCCCATTAACTTCCCCCAACTTGCCTCGCTTCTTGAGGCTCCTTGCATGTGTCCTTGAGCTTTATGACTGTTGTGTCTTCTCCTGGAGTGGGATGGCTGAGAAAGGAGAACATCCCAGGTTGTGGGGATCTTTGATTTCGCTCCCTGCTTTACCAAGGGACTGGGGAGTCTAGGGCGGAGAATGGTTTCTGTGATGTGCTGATCTGTATCCAAAGGTCTCTGCAGTTCTGCACAGTTACGGGTAGAGTAGTTACCATACAAAGCATGAAGTGTCCAGATGGGAAACATTCTATGGTGTGTTGATTAAAAATTGTGTGAGGATCAAAGTGTATATGGCAAGGTTCTTGTTGTTTGTTCTAACTTTGTCATTTTAGAATCTTTTATACAGTAGTATGTACTATTAATTCAGTATCTGTGTATTGCTGGAGGACCATCAGCGATTGTCCTTGGTCCCTTCTCCCACCTGGTTTCATCTGCTCATTCCCTGCCCATCTTGTTCAACCTCTGTCCAGTCTCCTAACCCAACCCGCCCCTCCCCCCACCTGCTTCAGTGATATACATCAACCATCTAGTTCAATCTCAGTCCACCCTGTATCCCATCGCCTCGATGTTATATCTCAGCAAACTTTCTTCTAACCCTTGTCTTCATCGTGAAGTATTCTTTTGCACCTTTGACCTTGCGGAGTACTTCTGGAATCAGTTTTTGTTAGCTGGAATGCCAGAGGGTCATTGGGTACCAGTTCTGATGTGCATTGGTGTGGAGGTGCAAGTTTTTGAACAGTGACTGGCTGACACACTGCAGCATTTTACTAGCAGCAAAGAGTAGTGGGAGAGTTGTGCTTGGGCTATAATCCTGTGATCGGCATTCCAGGCATATGGAACTGTTGGTGTTTTGGCTTTGAATTTAGTTAGTGCTTCTACAGATGGGGCTGGATGTTCCTCCTTGTGAAATGAAGCACAAATTTCAAGCAGCTGGACATTGCTTGTGGGGAATTCCTGGATTGCACCACCCAGTCTGAGATGTGGGGACGATGTGTGAGACTCTCAGGGTAGGTGAGTGGCAGATTCAGCTGTGTGACTCTGAGGTTGGGTCCTGGGATATCACAGTTTTTGATCTAGGTCAAATGGACCTGGGGATCGTGCTGCTAGGGTTTATGTGGTGTTGAGCGAGTATTTCTGGTCTGGGATCAGATGTTTGTTTCTGGAGTTCCTTTGGAAGCATGACTGATAATCTGAGGAGAGGATGAGTTCCCATTCCATCCTCACAGGGAGAGGCTGTGAGTAAATGGGCTGTTCCGTGTTTACAACAGTAGAAATAGACCCGTGAGTTTGGTGTTCAAACTCTGTTTGGAAATCTCCCCCTCACTGTCACCTGCCTGTCACAAGCAGAATCTGGAGTTGCTGGAGATCTGCACTAAAAACTGAAAATGTTTGAAGTAATTCTGATGAAACGTAATTAACCTGAATTGTAAAGTTGTCCTCTCCCCAAAGCTGTTCCTTACCTGCTAAGCGTTTCTGGTAATTCCATTTTCTTTTCATTACATTCACCCTGGAATGGGTTATATTTCCTGAAATGGGCCTGTTTTAACCTGGAAATGGAAATGGCTCGTTCTGTGATAGTTGAATAGTAAAGAAAGCACAACTTTTCCCTGTAAATTATCCTGGTACCAATTTGTCTGTTATTCCTGAAAATGTGTTCAATACAGGTGTTGCTAACGAGTTTTACAAGGATAATCTCAGGAATGATCGGCTTTATGTACGAGGAGCTTTTGATGGTTCTGGAACTGTACTCAATGAAGTTCAGAGGGACGGTTGGGGCAGTGGGGGCATGTATGGTTAAGTAAACCTACTGAATGCTGAAAAGCCTTGATACAGTGGACATGGAAAGGATGTTTCCATTAGATGGAGAGTCTGTGATCTGACAGCACAGTCTCAGAACAAAGATGCTTCCTTTTAAAACTGAGATGAGAAAAAAATTTTGGCTAAAAGATATCTGATCTCTCGAATTTATTGCCGCAGAAGTTGGTTGAGGCTGCCATTTAGGTACATTTATGATGGAGATTGATATATTCATGATTGCAAAGTAGCTTCAGGGTTACAGGAGGAAGGCAGGATTATGGTGTTGGAATAAAAATCAGCCATGGTTGAATGGTGGGTCAGACCAGATGGATCGAATCACCTAATTTTGTCTTATGTCTTACCATAAATGAATGATGGCTCCTTCTTATCCCATATCGTTTTGTGACGTGTGAGGGACAATAAAAGATTGTTCACTGAGATCATTATATTTGCCTTCAATGTTTAAATTTAAGTAAGTTTTCTTCTTAGAAACATAAATCAGAAATATTTGGTTCTCCTTTTTATTGTTAATGTGCTTCATTATCTTTCATGTTAAAGTTAGACCTGCAGTGAGAGATTTATTGGAAGAAAAACCCCAACTGGAAACAAACCATGACTGAAGACGAGGGAACAGCAACAAGTGAACCAGCCCAAGGATTGGGAGCTTCACTGGAGAGAACCCATCTGACTCGGAGATTCCAGTGATTCAGTCAGGAAAAAGTTTGGTGAGTCTCATTTACTCAAACACTGGTCCTTTAGACATTACGTACCTCTACAAAGGAAGGTAGGGAATAGTTGGAGTGAGACTGAATGTGCCCAGAAAAACCAGTTATGCCTCTGTCAGACCCAGTTGCACTCACTCCAGGTCTGGTAATGAGCTTCCAGCAGCCCAGCCCTTTAAAACCACTCCCATTCTTAAGGCACAAACTAACGGAGATGGGAGTAGACTCTCACATGGTGGATTGGATAGTGGACTACTTGACAGATAGACCTCAGTATGTGCGGTTGGGAGACTGTAGGTCTGACACGGTGGTCAGCAGCACAGGGGCGCCGCAGGGAACCGTACTCTCTCCGGTCCTGTTCACCCTGTACACATCAGACTTCCAATATAACTCAGAATCCTGCCATGTGCAGAAGTTCGCTGATGACACGGCCATAGTGGGGTGTGTCAGGAATGGACAGGAGGAGGAGTATAGGAAACTGATACAGGACTTTGTGATATGGTGCAACTCAAACTACCTGCGTCTCAATATCACCAAGACCAAGGAGATGGTGGTGGACTTTAGGAGATCTAGGCCTCATATGGAGCCAGTGATCATTAATGGAGAATGTGTGGAGCAGGTTAAGACCTACAAGTATCTGGGAGTACAGTTAGACGAGAAGCTAGACTGGACTGCCAACACAGATGCCTTGTGCAGGAAGGCACAGAGTCGAATGTACTTCCTAAGAAGGTTGGCGTCATTCAATATCTGTAGTGAGATGCTGAAGATGTTCTATAGGTCAGTTGTGGAGAGCGCCCTCTTCTTTGTGGTGGTGTGTTGGGGAGGAAGCATTAAGAAGAGGGACGCCTCACGTCTTAATAAGCTGGTAAGGAAGGCGGGCTCTGTCATGGGCAAAATACTGGAGAGTTTAACATCGGTAGCTGAGCGAAGGGTGCTGAGTAGGCTACGGTCAATTATGGATAACTCTGAACATCCCCTACATAGCACCATCCAGAGACAGAGAAGCAGTTTCAGCGACAGGTTACTATCGATGCAATGCTCCTCAGACAGGATGAAGAGGTCAATACTCCCCAATGCCATTAGGCTTTACAATTCTACCGCCAGGACTTAAGAACTTTTTTAAAGCTATTATTAATGCTTTTTGAGATGGTGATTTAGATGCAAATCATATTTTTTTTACTGAGTTAAGTATTGTATGTAATTAGTTTTGCTACAACAAGTGTATGGGACATTGGAAAAAAGTTGAATTTCCCCATGGGGATGAATAAAGTATCTATCTATCTATCTATCTATCATTCTGTGGAAGTCGAATCTGGATAAAGTAACTCAGAGACCGTACAAGTACAAACTCTTTATTCCAGACACCCGGGGCTTACTCAGTTAGTCGCTCAAACAGGAACAGTCTATGACTATTCCCGCCCAATCCATTAACTGACCATTAATACCCCTTACACCACAATATATCCGTTCAGATACCCCCCACACAAGACAGGCTGGAGCCAAAGTTATTTACTACATGACAGCCCCTAAAGACAAATTACAAAATCGTCATAATGGCTTACACACACAGAACAGACTGAAACTGTCCTATCTATGAGTGCACAAGGAGATAAGCATCCTGAAACCCTAGCTAGCTACCCTCTGGAAGAAATATGGCTCAGCACGGGTTAGCACATCTGTTGATCATCAGCAGTTTCTTTCAGAAAAACAGGCTACTATTGTTTAATGAAGTGTTAACCCTTTTACATACTTTATCATTACCTCTTTGTAATGATCAACAAAGCAGTAATTTTTTACAGAGAAATCAACCAAGTACAGCATTGACTTATAAGTGGGTAAAAACAGCATACAACAGTAATTATAACAATGATATGTACAACTACTAAGCCATAATACAACATCATGCCCACATGTTACCGAACAAGCCTTCGAAGGCCACCATTACGACCCGTGAACCCGTGTAAATCCTGCCCTACTTTCTTGATGCTGTGAATCTCCTTGGCAGTGTGCTCAGAGAGGGATGTAATGTTAGTACACACTCATTAGGGATATAGTGCAGCATTCTGTGTCAATAATAGCACAGGTTCCCCCTTTCTCAGCTAGGATAAAATCTAAAGCCATACGATTCTGTAGGACTGTTTACCGGATTACAATCATTTCAATGGATATTTCTGTTACTTGGCCCTGTGTTTCTGTCAGCCCCCCTGAAGTATTGTGGCCAGCTCCTCAAGTGCTGTAGCCAAATTAATTATTTCTCGTGGCTACTCCATAGGAGAAAAAAGTGATTATCCAAAATCGCTCAGTCTCAGTTATTCCTGTCTGCTGCTGGGCACCTGCAAGTATGGCCAAGATGTATGTCTCCCAGTCTAGGAAGTTCCATTTGGTGGGGGCCTGAGATACCATCCCTCAAAACACTGACAGCCACAGTCATCTCTGATTGGACCACAGTTCCTCACTTCACTTCCCCGGGTGTTATTTGAGAAAGCCCAGGCTGAAAGTTCTTCACTCTGGTTGAGCGGGATTACTGACATTGGAATCATAGTTTTACCATGCTGCCGAATTTTGGCACAAACCCAGGAGGCCCCTAGTTCTACCTGTTTGGCATAGGTGTGACAGAGAGACAGAAAGGTGTTAACATGGGGCCCCCGGAAGCTGGGTGAGCCCTCTCAAAGACATAAACACGAACACCACTATCAAACAATACATTTTCCTTTAGTCCAAGAGAGTCCTGCTACTCAGTTACTTCAGTAACACGTTTGGTGTCGGTTCAATGTATTCACTGAGATTGCCCCTTCAGTTTCACAGCTGTGGGAGTGGTCAGCAACACCCGATATGGTCCTCTCCACTGAAGTCTGAGTTTCCCTCAATCCCAGTTCTTGATCAGGACAGAATTCCCAGGTTCTGTGGTGGGATAGTCACTCCTCTCTGCTGGGTAGTTCTCTTCCTTGTAAGCTTGTCGTATCTGTAAATGTCATGCTTGGAAAAGTTTGGTTAGTTGGCATATATGTTTCCCCATCTCTTCCCCTAGGGCATATATGTCAAACTCAAGGCCCAAGGGCCAAATCTGGCCCACGGTGGAATTATCTTTGGCCCGTGAGATAATATCTAATTACTATTAAAGCTGGCCCTAGTAATCGAAGCGCCTATGGCGTATGATATGGCTAATGCTGAGTTTATTCAGGTATCAGGTTTTCAGGGTTTTTAGTGTTTATTCGGCAGTCTTCTTCATAAGAAACAGAATTTGTAAAGTGAAACACTTTGTAGTTATAGCAGAGACTGAGACACATGAGAGCAGGCTGAAAAAACGGAGGCAACGAAAGCTGCGTTTGCACACGATCCGACTGATCAAGCCCGCATGAAGCTGCATTTTACTCAATCCGGCCCGTGACCTAAAATGAGTTTGATACCCCTGCCCTAGGGTATGCATATCCAATTTTGCTGGGAGCAATGGTATACAAGGTTTTATTCCCCAGGGTGTCCTCATGGGCTGTCCATAAATGACTTCAGCTGGTGACAACCCTGTTTTCCCCTGTGGGGTAACCCTCATGTGGAATAGAGGTAACAGTAGGACCTTCAACCAAGCTCTTCAGAGTGCCATTGACTCATTCCACAATGCCAGCAGCCCGTGGTGGTGTACACAGTGGAATTGTTGCTTGATAGCTAGTTTGTTACTGTGGTGAACTACATATACCTGTCTGGACACGCCCCCTGATGACTGCTCTTGTGGCTCCTCCCACAGACCCCTGTATAAAGGTGATGGAGGTCTGAGCCCGGCCTCTCAGTCTCCAGGATGTAGTATGGTGGTCACTCACTGCTTGTTCCTTCTTCCAGTCAATAAAAGCCGATACCTTGCTTTTACGTCTCAGAGTGAGTTATTGATGGTGCATCAGTTACATACCCCTTTGCTTGCTTTCACCACAAAGTGTGGGCCATTGTCAGAGCTCAGCATCTCTGGCAGGCCGTACCTGGGGATTTAATCCCATGATAATACCTTACAAAAGACATAGCATTATTATTATTAGTTGCAATAGCTTCAATCCATCTACTAAACACATCTGTAATAGCTATGCAGTATCTATAGCAATGTACTCGAGGCAATTCAATAAAATCAACTTGTAGACTTGAAAAAGGTCCACCTGTCAAGGGAGTCGTACCCGGTGTGCAGGGTACAGGTTACCAACCATTCCCTCCTTTCCCAGATGTGTACAGTTGTGTAGATAATCGACCAATATTGGTAAAAACTGTGTAGGAGCACAAACCTGTCCCACTGGGGTGATCCAAAAATCAAGGTCAGGGTCTTTCTGGCACCCCATCTGGGACCACAGTTTGTGCTCCTCCTCAGAGGCATCCCCATGAAAAGTATGCACCTCCCCCATGTCTGGCAAACCAGTTCTGCTTAAGTCACAGAGGGCTGCTTGACGGGAATCCGAGGGGACTACAACTGCTGAGGACTGTGCTGCACTTTTCGCTGTCTAATCTGCTAAAGCATTGCCTTTAGTGACCAGGTGGGACATGTGGACATCGGCTGCACATTTAATAATAGCCAAGACTCAAGGTAGCTGTAGAGCAGTGAGTAAGTTGTTTACAAAGGTGGCATTACTAATGGGGTGGCCAGAGGAAGTCAGGAATCCCCATGTTCCCAGAGAGCCTCGTAGTCATGTGCAACTCCAAACGCATAACAGGAGACTGTGTAAACGTTCGCACTTTAGTCTGTTGCTAGGATACAGGCACAAGTCAGAGCAAACAGCTCAGCCTTCTGGGCGGAGACAACTGCTTCAAAAGAGGCTTGCTCAATTATTTTCACTGTCCGTCACTGTTGCATAGCCAGAATATCATTTTCCTGCTGGATCCACAAAAGAGCTTCCATCCTCAAAACATTGCCTTGGGCTTGAGGGGGTATCGTGGAATGGATGGGAGAGTCTTTCCTTCTTTCACAGTGATCCGGACAGGGGTGCAGTTGGTGTGGCTGACTTCATAGCCTGAAATTGCCCAGAGATGGGGTACGACATCTTGGGTTCGGTCAATATTAAAAGAATGTCTTAACAGATGTCCTGTCTTCACCTCAGACTCCTTTCAATATCAGAGTTGGTCAACAGCCAAGTCTTGCCACTCTCCCTCGGTGCGGAAGGCTTGTTTTGTCAGGGTGTAGGCAGGAAACCCTAGGCAAACCCTAACAGTGGTATGGGGAACCACCAGTCCTGTCTGTCACCAAAGGAAATCCGGCACTTCAGCCAGTAATGGACTGCTCTCTCTTCCTTTAACCTCTCCAATCACCGTGACTGGGAACTTCTGTCCCTCTAGGGGTGCATAATATTGGTTTTCCTCAGTTGAGCACCCCATAGGGTCATAGCACTGGGTCGACCGTTGGCAGAAAGGGTTTAAACGCAGTGGAGTCCAGATTAAGTGCCCACCACTGGGGGTTTGGAAACTGGGGAAGCTGTCCGTTGTTCACTAGTCCCAGGGTGATACCCTTGCCCGTGCATAGAATCTTGATTTCCAACAGACAGAGCAAGTCTCTCCCTGCTAGATTACACCCCTGACTGGTGTTGACTGTAAATGAAACCTCGCACTGGTTCCCCTGGAATTCCACCTGCAGTGGCTGGGTACGTGAATACATGCATTCCGTGCCTTCGAAACCAGGCAGAGTGATTGTAGCATCTGATAGCTGGAATCCCTTTTCTGATACTACTTCCTGATCAAGAGTGGTTGTGGTTGCCCCCGTATCAATCATAAACGGAATTGGAATTCCAGCAACTTGCAATATTACATTGGGCTCTTCCTGAGGGGTGGTACTCATGGTAGGAAGCTTCCTTGCTTGTCAATTTCTTAACGGGTTGTTGTCCCCACCTGATCCTTGGTAGCTTTTTGTTCCCATTTCTGATCCCCAGATATGGCCACTCACGTCCTTCTTCCCGCTGAACATATTTACCTTTAATATTAGTGGCCTTCAGTGTTGATCGGGATTTGAAAGCCAGGTGCCAATAATATGTCAAAGCTCGTCTCATTCGATTTTGGTCATTGTCAGGCCAATCCATAATACTTGTTTTAATCATGTTGGCTCACTTAGTTGGTAAGCATTGGAGCAGTCAAGCATTAAACTGGGGGGATGGATTCCCATTATTAAAGGCTTGGTGTCCTGCGAAAGTGCCGTAGCAGGCCACAAATCATTCCCAATAGTCTGTTCCCGATTCTCCAGACTTAGGTTTGCATTCAAGTACTTTAGTGATGTTCACAGGTTGTTCGAGAGCCCTTTCCAAGGCTTGAATAATCTGGTCTGTCTGTTCATTCTCATTATGGTTTCCTGCCTGTAGCTCCTGATAGGTTTGGTATCTCAATTCTGCCTTCCATTTCCACCCCTCATCAGCTGAGAGAATCATGCAGCAGAGACCAAATAAATCTTGTGGGGTCGCATTAAACATTTGTATAGTACTGCGGACATACTGAGCAAACTGTGCTGTGTTTATTTTTCTATCTGGAGCCTGATTCATGATCATTATCATTTCTTGAGGCTTCCAGGGTGCAGACACAGGAATGTCTGAGGGCTGTCCCTCCTCCTGCTCGTGGACTGAGCAGCATTCAGGTGGGCAGTTGTCTTTGTGGAGCCATTAACTCTGGAGTTTTATTGGACTCTTCCCTCCCTGTCTTGGAATAATTCTCAGTATTCCCTTTCTGGATCTCAGGGTATAGGGACCTACCCTTCCCTGCCGCCACTGTTTTACCCGAGTGGCCACCGTATCTGAGTACTGGGAGGATTGGGGTTCAGGGGCACTGGGTGCACTTGGCCCCTGGTAAGGTGAGAAGGGTACTGTGGGTGCCCACTCCTCATCACGGCCACTGTCCTCAAACAGGGTCGGTATGCCAGACAAATGGGTTCGGGATCCCTTGCTTCCCTATCAGTTTGAACTTTAGACTGACCTTACTGCCCTTCTCTCCTATCTAGGCCAACCTTGGTTTGCTTACGTTGTTTTTCCTGCTCTCGTTTTTGGGGCCCATCCACCCATTCACACACTGCTTTTAGTGTCTCCCAACCTTTGGCGTTCCTTCTGCAGTACATACCTCTATCCCTTTGTCACATGCATTATTCCTCCAACTTGCTAATAATATACGGTCCCACTTTACATCTGCCATTCACTTTTTAACAATTTCCACTTCTTTCCACAGTTCTTTTTCCATATCAAATTTACTGCTTGTTCTCATGAGGTAATATCACAGGTTACCCCCCCCCCCCCCCCCATGGCCACATTTTGTTCCCCAATTTCTTATTCAGCACTGCACTCAACATTCGCAAATCATTTTCCTTGTCTGGAAAACTCTCACACGTATTGTGTAGGGCTGCTCCTGGCCCACTCGTATCAATTGACTGCAATTGACCCATGTTCTCTAAGTAATTTACCCGGCACAAAGCCTCCTGCTCAATTGACAATCAGATAAATTTACCCAGCTGGCACCTCCTGCCCACTTAATAAATTTACCCGGCTGGTACCTCCTGCTGAATTGATGAATTTACACGGCACATCTGCCTCCTGCCTACTTAGTAAAATTTAGCCTACCTAATACGAGTCTCCCAACAGATTCTCTCCTGTTCCCGTCAAGGTATGCGATCAGCCTTGGGCGAGGAACTGTACCTCCAAAGCAACTAACAGAGAGCAACAAAAGGTAAAATACTTATTGGGTGCCTGGTCGGTCTCTGCAGTCCCCAGAGTGGTCCAGCCGCTTACTCAGTCCGTCTGCTTGGCACTCCCTATATTGGGATCCTGTTCATGACGCCAAATGTTAAAGTTGAATCTGAATAAAATTTGGGAGACCAGCTTCTTATCGTCACCACATTTTATTGTGCATTCTCCTGCAGGAGTTTGAGACCCAGTTGTCAAAGCAAAGGCACGTAACCACTGCCACCATCTGACAAGTGGACTGACTTAGTCAGGTTACAGCCATATATTTATACATAGTAAGCTCCTATTGCAAGATGTTATTTGAACTGGAATGCCCACCAACTCTATTGGTGCAAAGCTTAATTAGATCAGAGAGTTCACTAAATCATAGTTTTAATTATAGATGGATGTACCGTCCAGTCCTTATCCTTTGCAAGGACTTAATTACAGGCAGATGTTCATTCCTGTCCTTATTAGCGAGTCCTACTCCCTTTAGTCAAATGAGGGTACAATGTGTAATGTTATCAACTAATGAGGGTACAATGTATGATGTTATCAGCTCTTAGTGTGTCTCTCTGCAAGCCACAGAGAACTGGTAATGAGCCTGTCTTAGCTAACTGCTGAAGACAAAAGTTTATTTCAGTTCAAAAATTTCTATTCGGTTCCTATTATTCTTTAAGCCAGAGGTTACATAGGTTCAAATGTTTTTTTTTTAATATATCCTCAACTCCTCAGGAGTGCTCAGGGGAAATATTTATGTCTGATATAGAAACTGTGTGTATTGTGGTGATGCAAAAGTTGCTGGAGAATTTACAAGTGGGAAGAAGTGGAGTGATGTTTGGAAATCTGGCTTTTTAAAGCATAATTTAGCAAGCAAACCACATATGGCCAATGTGCAAAAGCTCTGGTGAGAAAATCCTTCATTACCCATTACAGGCCTGCTACATAGGTTGTGTGAGAGTGCAGATGAACTCGATCAAACCCAGAGGAGATCAAAGTTCTTATCGACAGTGATTTGCTAGCTGTTAAAATGAATACCTCTCTATATAAAAGTCACTGTACACATGTTGTCACTGGGTAAAGAAATGCACAATGCAAGATTTATGTGCACACTAGTCATTACTAATTGGAAGGGACATTGGTGGGAAGGTGGGGAAACCTCCAGTGTCCCTGATGCCCTCACATACAAGATGTGCATCCAGCTGCAGCTTGTAACCCTGCACTTTAAGCAGTTGGAACTTGAAATGCATGAATTCCAGATCATCCAGGAGTTGGAAGGGGTGATAGATATGACATGAAGAGAGGTGAGTTAACCCAAGGTGCAGGACACAGGAAACTGGGTGAGAGTCAGGAAAAGGAATGAGGTTAAATAGCCATCGCAGAGTACTCTTGTGGACATCCCATACAACAACAGGTAAACCACTTTAGAAACTGTGGGGGGGATTACCTGGCAGAGGAAAGTCAAAGGGGTGATAGGGGATTTGTTAGTTAGGGGAACAGAACAAGAAAGGACTAATATCCTAGTGGTAAGGCTTGCTAGTGCTAGTGTGGGGGGACCTGGGTGATGAGGTTAAAATAAGTTGTAGGGGGAGTGGGAGCCAGAATGACAGAACAGGTAGTGGAGAGGGTGAAATGAATTGAACTGAATTTATCACATATACCCTTCATATACATGAGGACTATAAATCTTTACATATGTCTCTGTCTAAATGTGCAATGTGTAATTTATAGTGATTTATAAGAGATAATTTGTACAAAGGACAGTCAATATAGCATAGAAATGCAATTGTATCAGCATGAATTAATCAGTCTGATGTCCCAGAGCCTGTTGGCCCTTTTGCTGTGGTACCGTTCCCCGAATGGTAGCAGCAGGAACAGTTTGTGCTTGTGGTGAATTCGGTCCCCAATATCCTTTAGGCCCTTTTTACACACCTGTCTCTGTAAATGTCCTGAATAGTGAGAAGTTCACATCTCCAGATTCGCTGGGCTGCCTGCACCACTTTCTGCAGGGTCCTGCGATTAAGGGAAGTACAGTTCCCATACCAGGCAGTGATGCAGCCAGTCAGGATGCTCTCAATTGTGTCCCTGTAGAAAGGTCTTAGGATTTGGGGCCCCATCCCAAACTTGTTGAATCATCTGAGGTGAAAGAGGTGCTGCTGTGCTCTTTTCACAATACAGCCAGTATGTACAGACCTTGTGAGATCCTCGGTGATGTTTACGCCGAGGAACTTAAAGTTGCTCACCCTTTCAACCTCAGATCCATTGATGTCAATAGGGGTAAGCCTGTCTCCATTCCTCCTGTCATCCACAATTAGCTCCTTTGTTTTTGTGACAATGAGGGAGAGTTTGTTTTCTTGACACCAGTCAGATGCTGTTCAGACCTCAGATAGAGTCAGCAACCAAATGGTTGAGCATGGTACGATGAATGTGCTGATCTGTGTATATCACAGTGCAAGAAGCATCATAGGGAAGCCAGATGAGCTCAGGACAGGGAACTATGGTATTGTAGCCATTATTGGGATTTGGCTGCACCCAACAGTCTGAGGAATTTAGGGGAACAAAGTTGTAGAGAGATTGCAGACCATGCCAAGAAACAAAGGTTGGTTTAGTAAGTTATTTTAACTTTCCATATATTGACTGGGTCTCCCATACTGTAAAAGGTCTAGATAGGGTAGAGTTTGTCAAATGTGCCCTTAATCAGTACATAGAATTCCCAATGTAGAGGTGTGCAATAAGCTGTTAGGAAGTGATCCAGGACTGATGACAGAAATTGGTGATCATAATGCCATGAGATTCAAAGTAAATATGGAAAAAGATTGGTCTGGACCACAGGTTGAGATTCTAAATTGGAAAAAGTTCAATTTTGATGGTATCAGAAATGATCTTACAAGTGTGGTCTAGGACAGGCTGTTTTCTTGCAAAGGAGTACTTGTAAGTGGGAGGCCTTCAGAAGTTAAATCTGAGGGTGTCTAGTTTGTATGTGCCTGCCAAAATAAAAGTTGAAAGGTAACTGGTGCAAGGAATCTTGGTGTTCAAGAGATTCTGAGGCCCTGGATACTGTATTTTGTTCCTCTAAATGTCTCAGACTGTTGGGTGCTACCAAGACTCATGATTGACTACAATATCAGAATTCCACACTCTTTGCTCATCTGACTTTTTTTTGCCATCTTCTGTTGGTTTCTGAAAGCTTCTCAATAGTTTTTGCTGTTTATTTTGCCGTCTCTTTGGCTTCTCATTTTAGCCATGGTTGTGTCCTCCTGCCCTTCCAATGGTTCCACTTCTTTGGGATGTATCGATCACTCAGCTCCCGAATTGCTCTCAGAAACTCCAGCCATTGCTTTTCCCTTCCAAACAAGTTTGGCCAGCTTCTCTGTCATAGAAACATGGAGAAGTTCAGTATGGAAACAAAGTAAATGGCAGGATGCTTGGTAGTGTGGAAGAGCAGAGGGATCTGGGGGTACATGTCCACAGATCCCTGAAAGTTGCTTCACAGGTAGATAGGGTAGTTAAGAAAGCTTATGGGGTGTTAGCTTTCATAAGTCGAGGGATAGATTTGAAGAGACACAATGTAATGATGCAGCTCTATAAAACTCCAGTTAGGCCACGCTTGGAGTACTGTGTCCAGTTCTGGTCGCCTCAGTATAGGAAGGATGTGGAAGCATTGGAAAGGGTACAGAGGAGATTTACCAGGATGCTGCCTGGTTTGGAGAGTATGGATTATGATCAGAGATTAAGGGAGCTGGAGCTTTACTCTTTGGAGAGAAGGAGGATGAGAGGAGACATGATAGAGGTGTACAAGATATTAAGAGGAATAGACAGAGTGGACAGCCAGCGTCTCTTCCCCAGGGCACTACTGCTTAGTACAAGAGGACATGGCTTTAAGATAAGGGGAGTTCAAGGGGGATATTAGAGGAAGGTTTTTCACTCAGAGAGTGGTTGGTGTGTGGAATGCACTGCCTGAGTCAGTGGTAGAGGCAGATACACTAG
The DNA here is from genome assembly GCF_048418815.1 of Hemitrygon akajei. NCBI lineage: Eukaryota > Metazoa > Chordata > Chondrichthyes > Myliobatiformes > Dasyatidae > Hemitrygon > Hemitrygon akajei. The sequence goes on from NC_133151.1 coordinate 41,307,348, forward strand.
TGAAGTTTAAGAGACTACTAGACAGGCATATGGAAGAATTTAAGGTGGGGGGTTATATGGGAGGCAGGGTTTGAGGGTCAGCACAACATGTGGGCCAAAGGGCCTGTAATGTGCTATACTATTCTACGTTCTATGAAACGGGCTATTTGGCCCATCTGGTCAATGCCAAGAAAATAAGCTGTCTAATGCAACTATCTGCACCGGTGCCATCGTCCTTCATACCCCTACCATCCAGGCTCCCATCCAAACCTCTTTGAAGTGGTGAAACCGTGCTCATATTCACCACTTGTGCTGGTGTCAGAAACGTCCTGACCCTGAATAATGGCAAAGGACAAATTCAAGGAAACAAAGTTTATTAGAACAGGTCTGCAGAGCTGGGTGCCTTTAAAAAAAAGGACCCTGAGCTTTACACAGTTCCAACTTTTATATGTCTCTCTCAACTCCTCCCCTCCCAACTCAGAAGAGCCAGGAAGTGCACATTCTTGAGCTTAGTACTCAGTACTTTTCCATTCCATAATTGGAGTTGTCTTTCTTTTACAACCTGCAGTCCACCGTTACATCCTCCATGTTATTATCAGTAGCTTATTTCACAATCTCCATGGTTACACACCTGCAGCTTTAGCGACTACCCCCCTCCCCCTTAGTCATCCTTGCGTTAGCAGTCGGGTCACTGCACATCTTAATAACGTAATTACCTCTCACAAATCCACCCTTTTTCTTTTAAGATGTGCATAGCTCTCATAGGGTTTCCTCCTATGGGATCTGTCGTTCTCCCTCCTCTAGTGGCAACTCAGTATTCCCGTGTAGCAGCATTATTTTTAGCTCGTTAGTACCGTGCTGAGGTATTGCTATTGCCTGAAGTTGTGACACACTTCGTCTTATTTGTGCTTGTACACAGGGAATGAGGCAGGGTATAAGCATCAAACTCATTAATCCACCTCCCACCATCCAGAGTGCTGTTCGCCACCAACTGCCTTTATTATAGACCTGATAGTACGGCTTACCATTTTCCCAACACTCTTCTGCTTTTATCATAACAACTGTCATTTACATGCGAGTGGGACACGAAGGATCCAGGGAAGACCCGACTTCCCACCCGCACTATTGTTCGACACTTATCACATCTTCCCTCCATCCTCCCAACACATAATATGCACAGTATAATACAAATTGTCCATATTACTGCGTTTTTCATACGACTCATCTCTGTTGCCTCTTTAGTTTCACCACCAATGGTTTTTCTCCTGGTGCACAGGTCCACTCGTCACCGCTCTCAGGCTTCACAGGCCCCTTTATTCTTGACGCGTGTGTCCACCCTTTTTCTTTTGTCCGAACTGCAGCTTCAGTTGTGAGCAGGACCTGGAAGGGGCCTTCCCACTGCGGTTGGAGCTTCTCTGGCTTCCAAGTTTTCCCCAGAACCCAATCCCCTGTGGTTACTTGGTGTAGAGCAAAGTCAAGTGGCGGTGTCTGGGCGAGCAGACCTTTCTTGCGTAGCTCTGCAAAGGAACGGGACAAGGCCAGTAAATAGTCCTTTACAAATAAATCACCCCCCTGTAGAGTGGGATACCCCTCTATTTTATTCCAATATGGCAGTCCAAAGAGCATCTCATAAGGAGATACTCCTATGTCCTTCCGGGGCGCTGTACGTATTCTCAGGAGAGCGATCGGCAAACACTTGGTCCATGGTAGCTTGGTTTCCAACATCAACTTGGTTAGCTGTGCCTTCAGGGTGCTGTTCATTCGTTCTACTCTTCCTGAACTCTGGGGATGCCACGGGGTATGGTACTTCCATTCGATATCAAGTGCATCGCAAATTAACTGGTGCGTCTTGGAGGCGAAGTGTGTCCCCCGGTCAGAGTCTATGGACCCCACAATTCCATATCTGGGGATTATGTTCTCAAGTAGTATCCGAGCTACTGTGGGCGCATCTGCCTTAGTAGTTGGGTATGCTTCCACCCAGCGTGTAAAGTGATCCACGATTACCAATAAGTATTTCCATCTCTGCACTGGGGGCAGCTCGGTGAAGTCGATTTGGATTCTATGGAAGGGTCTCATGGCCAGGGGCTGGCCGCCTCTTGGGATGGATCGCATCACTTTCTTGTTTATTCGCTGGCACGTTGGACATCCAGTTACCTCTTGTTGGGCCAAAGTGTAGATTCCCTTGCATGCATATTCTCTCAGAATCGTGTCACACATGGCCTGCACTCCCCAATGGGTTTGTTGGTGCAGTCGTTGGAGGATACTCCGGGTAACCTCTTTATTTAGGAGCTGCCTACCATCGGGGATCTTCCACCTTCCATCTGAGTCCTGTCGGGCTCCCAGCTGATTCATCTTGTCGATTTCAAATTGGGAGAAGACTGGGTGCTTGATGATCCCTTCTTGCATTGGGATCAAAGTCAAGAGTCTTATCGGCTCCTCAAGGGCTGCCCGTCTCGCCTCTTCGTCTGCCAGCCTGCTCCCTACCGCCTCAGGGGTTGATCCTCTCTGGTGTCCGGGTACATGCACAACGGCAATCTCTGCTGGCAACCTGAGTGCCTCCAGGGTGGTCTCTATCATTTGCTCATGTGCCAGCCCCTTCCCTCTTGCTGTTATCAGACCCCTTTCTTTCCAGATCTTCCCAAATGTATGCACTATACCATAGGCGTATTTGGAGTCGGTGTATATTGTACCAACTTGTTCTTTTAATAGCGTTAATGCTCTCTGCAGCGCATACAATTCGCAAGACTGGGCAGACCAATTTCCTGGGAGTCTCCTTTTTCTTCCATCGATGACAGCGTACCCACTGTATCGGGTTCCATTGATACATCGGGATGATCCATCTATGTACAGGTCCTGTCCTTCCCCTAATGGAACCTCCTGCAAGTCCTCCCTGCTTTTGGTTTGTAAGTCGACAAGCTCGATACAGTCGTGCTCCAGTTCCTCATTATCTGAACCTCCATATAGGAATTGGGCCGGGTTACAACTGGAGTCCTTAGTAAAGTTCAAATCTTCACCTACCATCAGGATGGTTTCATACTTCAGGATGCGAGAGTCAGTTAACCAGCGATGTGCTTTCTGGACTAACAAGGCACTGACAGAATGCGGGGAGTGTATTGTGATCCTTCCCCCAAAAGTCAATTTCCGAGCCTCTTCCACCAGTACTGCAGTCGCTGCCACGGCCTGCACGCAAGTGGGCCACCCGCGCGATACCGGGTCCAACATTTTTGACAGAAATGCTACGGGTTGCCGTCTTCCCCCTCTCTCCTGGGTGAGGACCCCCTGCTCCATTCCCTCCGCGGTGTTAACATACAACTGGAAGGATTTGTCCAACGCCGGCAGGGCCAGCACAGGGGCACGGATCAGTTGCCCTTTTATATAATTAAATTTCTGTTCTTCCTCCATAGTCCACTTTAGACCGGGCTCCTCCTGTCCGAGTTTGTCATATAGAAATTTTACTAGCGGGGTATAATTCTCAATCCAGATCCTACAATACCCTACCAGTCCCAGGAATTGTCTTATCTCTTTCTTTGTTCGGGGCAATGGCATTCCCGTAATTCCTGCTATCCGCTCAGGTGTAATACGGCGTTGTCCTTTGCTCACCTGATGGCCCAGATACCTCACTTCTTGTTCCACAAACTGAAGCTTCTTCTTCGAGACTCTTAATCCTTGTTCTCCCAAGAAGTTTAACAGGGCGATTGTATCCGCCTGTACCTCCTCCTTCATTGGCCCGGACAGCAGTAGATCGTCTACGTACTGCAGTAGTTGATTCCTTGGTGCACATTGGAACCTTTCCAGAACCTGCTCCAGTATTTGCCCAAACAGATTAGGTGATTCAGTGAACCTCTGGGGTAGAACCGTCCACCTTAGTTGTCGCTTTCGTCCAGTAAGGGGATTCTCCCACTCGAATGCGAACATATCACGACTGTCCTCCGCCAGCGGGCAACTCCAAAAAGCATCCTTTAGATCTATTACACTGAACCACTCGTGGTCTGGGGAGATCTTGCTCATCAGTGTGTAAGGATTGGGGACCACAGGGTACCGAGTCTGTACCACCGCGTTTAAGCCCCTCAAGTCTTGGACCATCCTGTAACTTCCGTCCGGCTTCCTCACCGGGAGGATCGGGGTGTTATATGGTGACATACACTCTTCCAGAAGTCCATCTGCGATCAGTCCTTCTATTACCGGTTGCAGGCCTTTCCTCCCTTCCATTGAAATAGGGTACTGTTTTCTCTGTACTGGTGAACTGTTAGGTAATAGTGAGATTTGCAAGGGGGGGGCGTTCAACCCCCCCCCCCCCCCGGTTCCCTTCCTTGTACCATACCTCCGGGCTTATTTTCCTATCGTCTTCTTCCCTGAGGGCAAACAGCTGTACCATTATCTTCCTGTTCCTGGGCACAGTCCCGATGCCTAGCTTGACTTGCAGATCCCGCCCGAGCAGGTTGAATCCCGCAGAGGGTAACAAAAGTAGGTCCTGTCCCGTTACCCTATCCTCATGTTCAATTTTCACATTTTCTGTAACAGGTACTTGTATTATTTTGCCTCCAATACCGGATACTCCCATCAATTTTGTTCCGGTCTGGGTCCCTGACTCGATTATACTATTATACTCGATCTTTCAGCTCCTGAGTCGACCATGAAGGTTGTGTCACACCCTTGGGGACCTAATTTCAAATTTACCAGGGGTTCCTGCCGATAATTTTTCTTCCCCAAGGGTTGGAACCCCCGACCCCCCTAGTACTCTTCTTCCATCATGGCGTACGAGCGCACTTCCCGTCGGTATCTGGGGCACTCGCGCTTGAAGTGTCCCTCTTCGTTGCAGTGAAAACATCTAGGGGCCCTCCTGGGTTCCCTACTTCAATCTTGGCTGCCACTTCGTCCCGGTCATGGGTCTCTCCTTTCTCTTTTGTCTGCGGTCACCTGTTGGACCGTCTGGACCATTATCTTGGCTGCTTTTTTCTGCTTCTCTTCATCCCTTCTTACAAACACTTTCTGTGCCTCCCTAAGTAGCTCACTTAAGGGTTTAGTATTCCAATCTTCTAGCTTTTCCAGTTTTTTCCTCATGTCTGGCCATGCCTTCGATACAAATTCAACACGAATCAGCTGTTGGCCAACCTCCGTCTCAGGGTCTATTCCCGCGTATTGTTGCATGTTCCTCCGGATTCTATCTAGGAAGTCGGACGGGGTCTCCTCGGGATTTTGGTGGCTCCCAAATGCCTTGGTAAAGTTGTGTCCCTTCGGAACCACCTGTCTTATTCCCTTTATCAGGAATTCTCGCAGATCCCTCATATTCCTTCGGCCCCCCTCCGTTTGCTTATCCCAGCCTGGGTCCACAAGAGGGAATTTCTGTTGCGGCTCTGCTTCGTTTGGCCTTTCCTTTTCCCACATTACTATGGTCGCCTGTCTTATCATTTGTCTTTCTTGGGTGGAAAACAAGGTTCCCATAATTGAGTACATTTCATCCCAGGTATAAGTGTTGGGTCCTAGGAATTGATCCAACTGTTCGGCCAGGCCCATGGGGTCTTCTAATAGGCCTTTCATTTCCTGTTTTAAAATTCCGTACCTCAGTGCTAGTCAGGGGAACATTAACATACCCTGTCCCTCCATTTGCTCCTCCCATAGGCACTTCTCTCAGAGGACATAGTCTGGTGGTCTGTTCGACTTCCTCTTTGTTAGTTTTAGCTGTTTGTGACCTGGTTTCCCTCCTCCTGGCTCCTATACTCTGTGGTTTTTCACGCTCCGTTTCCTCTTCACCCTGGTCTGCATCTTCTCCAGCTGCAGCTGCCGACTCATTTTCACTTTCCCTTGCCTCAAGGTCATCGATTTGCGGAGCGGTAGGGGGCACATATGGGGGCTGCAGGTGCTCGAGCACCTCCCATGTATTCTGTTTCTGTCCCCCTTCATTTATCGTTTTCAATTTATAACTATTTGTCGTTGGTAACCAGCATAGGGCATAATCACTTTCTTCGGGTTTAACGTTAGGTTTTGAATTCACGTACGGATTAAGGGCTTGTTGTACCCAATCCTCGCTAGACCCGAACTTAGGCCACCACACAGCCGACCCTTGGATCGGCTGGCGGGACCAGAATTCACAGTACTGTATCATTTTTTTTCTTTGACTTCCCTTTTCGCCTCCCGTAATCCCAATTTTCTAACATCCGTCGCAACGGACTATCAGGGGATATTTTTCATCGTTGGTGCCTGGATTTCCTTTACCCTTTTCTCCCTTAGACCCCTTATTCCCCATCTTGAGGACTTGCCCGGTTCCAATCCACCTGCAGGAACCCCGTAGTTCCACAATTCTCGTGCACTATGTCTCTGCAGGAATTTAATTTGAATGTGACCCACCTAACTCGATCACTCCTGTCCAATTCCGGAACCTTTACTCCCGCGATCGCCCAGCAATCCACCTGCAGGAACCCCGTAGTTCCACAATTCTCGTGCACTACGTCTCTGCAGGATTTAATTTCTTACCTGGGTCCTGTGCACAGGAATTACTTGATCGCACACTGTCTCGACTGCCTCGACAACCCCTCTTTGTTTCTTTGAGTCTGCCAGATATCACTCGCTCAAGCCGCGCAGGGCGACGAGCAAGTAATCAGGGACTGCTGAACTCGGCAGGGTGCACCTTCTCCGATGTCCTTCCTTGCCCCACTCACGACCGGAGTGTGGATCCCGGACGAGCCCCCAGGTTGTCAGAAACGTCCTGACCCTGAATAATGGCAAAGGACAAATTCAAGGAAACAAAGTTTATTAGAACAGGTCTGCAGAGCTGGGTGCCTTTAAAAAAAGGACCCCGAGCTTTACACAGTTCCAACTTTTATATGTCTCTCTCAACTCCTCCCCTCCCAGCTCAGAAGAGCCAGGAAGTGCACATTCTTGAGCTTAGTACTCAGTACTTTTCCATTCCATAATTGGAGTTGTCTTTCTTTTACAACCTACAGTCCACCGTTACATCCTCCATGTTATTATCAGTAGCTTATTTCACAATCTCCATGGTTACACACCTGCAGCTTTAGCGACTAACCCCCTCCCCCTTAGTCATCCTTGCGTTAGCAGTTTAGCAGAAGCTCAATATTTAACTCCTTCGGGTCACTGCACATCTTAATAACGTAATTACCTCTCACAGCTGGCATCTCATTCCACACTCTCACAACCATTTCAGTAAAGAGCTTTTCCACATTTTCCCGTTGAATTTTCACCTTCCCCACTTACCCATGACCTCTGGTTGTCATCCCACCCAACCTCAGTAGAAAAAGCTGCTTGCATTTACCCATCTGTACCCTCATAATTTTGTATACTTCTAACAAATCCTCAAAGCAATGTATAATTTCCTTGTTTATGTTTGGAGTCTTTTTTATATGTATAAGACGATGAGGGGCATTGATCATGTGGATAGCCAAAGGCTTTTCCCAGGGCTGAAATGGCTAACACGAGGGAGCATAGTTTTAAAGTGCTTGGAAATAGGTACCGAGGGATGTCAGGGATACGTTTTTTACACAGAGAGTGGTGAGTGTGTGGAATGCGCAGCAGTGGTAGAGACAGATACAATAGGGTCTTTTAACAGCCTCTTAGGTAGGTATATGGTGCTTAGAAAAAGAGAGGGCTATGCACTAGGAAAACTCTTGGCAGAGTAAGTTATGTGGTTGGCACCAAGATTGTGGGCTGAATGGCCTGGAACATGCTGTAGATTTTTATGTTCTATGTTCACTGTTGAACAGCGAATTAACTTTTGCTATCCTACAATCCTCTGATAACTCCCTCATCATGAGGGGAGATAGTTTTAAGGTGATTGGAAATAGATACCGAGGGGATGTCAGGGGTAAGGTTTTTTTTACACAGAGAGTGGTGGGTGTATGGAATGCACTGCCAGATATTTGTGTGAGAGTGTTTCTGTTACTGTGGGGCCAGGAACCCATGCAGCTCAGTGTGGACAGGGAATAGTACCAATGGAGAGAGTCAAACTGAGCCAGGTCACTGATTGGAGATGGCAGAAATGCCCCATTCTTATAGAGACAGGAACAGCATCAGAGAATTTGATGGTCATTCCAGATACCAGCACTGTGCCCAGTTAGAAGATGATTTCTCTCTCCAGCTTGGGTTGAACTTCACTGTAACAGTATGATGCCAGATCACACCTTGACAACTCAAGTGATCTCATCTGAAATATTGCCCTACACCCACTGATGGATTTTGTAAATCTTTTTACAGGTTAAAAATGACAAGGAATTGTCTATGGGAATCTCAAACACAATACGCCAGTTTTGCTGATCCTGTCCAGATATTTAAGAAGTAGAGCAAGGGATTCACTCGACCAACCTTCCTCAGACTGTGGGGAAGCAATTCACTCGATCATCTGACCAACTGGCACATCTGTCATTTTACACAGGAAAAGCTATTCACCTGCTCAGACTGTGGGGAGAGATTCACTCGGTCATTTAAACTAAGGTACATCAGCAAGTTCACACTGGGACAAGGCCATTCACATGTTCTGAGAAGGTATTCAGTCAGTCTTTGCACCTGTGGACACACCAGTCAGTTCACACTGGGCAGAGGCTGGTCATCTGCTGAATTTGTAGGGAAGGATTCACTCAGTCATCTGACCTAATGGCTCACCAGCGAGTTCACACTGGGGAGCGGCCGTTCACCTGCTTAGACTGTGGGAAGGGATTCACTCGGTTATCTAATCTAAAGGTACATCAGAGAGTTCACACTGGAGAGAGGCCGTTCACTTGCTCAGACTGCGGGAAGGGATTTACTCGGTCATCCGACCTACTGGAACACCAGTCAGTTCACACTGGAGAGAGGCCATTCAGCTGCTCAGACTGTGGGAAGGGATTCACTAAATCCTCTCACTTAGAGAGACACCAGTCAGTTCACACTGGAGAGAGGCCATTCACCTGCTCAGACTGCGGGAAAGGATTCACTCGGTCATCCACTCTACTGGTACACCAGCAAATTCACACCGGGGAGCAGCCGTTCACCTGCTCAGACTGTGGGAAGGGATTCACTTGCTCATCTAAACTGAAGGTACATCAGCGAGTTCACACTGGAGAGAAGCCATTCACCTGCTCAGACTGTGGGAAGGGATTCACTCAGTCATCTAAACTGAAGGTACATCAACGAGTTCACACTGGAGAGAGGCCATTCACCTGCTCAGTCTGTGGGAAGGGATTCACTTGCTCATCTAAACTAAAGGTACATCAGCGAGTTCACACTGGAGAGAGGCCATTCACCTGTTCATACTGTGGGAAGGGATTCACTTGCTCATCTCAAATGAAGGTACATCAGAGAGTTCACACCGGGGAGCGGCCGTTCACCTGCTCGGACTGTGGGAAGGGATTCACTTTGTCATCTGAGCTACTGAGACACCAGTCAGTTCACACCAGGGAGAAGCCATTCACCTGCTCAGACTGTGGGAAAGGATTCACTCGGTCATCCGACCTACTGGTACACCAGCGAATTCACACCAGGGAGCAGCCATTCACCTGTTCGGACTGTGGGAAGGTTTTCACTTGCTCATCTAAGCTGAAGGTACATCAGCGAGTTCACACTGGAGAGAGGCCATTCACCTGCTCAGACTGTGGGAAGGGATTCACTTGCTCATCCCAATTGAAGGTACATCAGAGAGTTCATACCAGGGAGCGGCCGTTCACCTGCTTGGACTGTGGGAAGGGATTCACTTTGTCATCTCAGCTACTGAGACACCAGTCAGTTCACACCGGGGAGAAGCCATTCACCTGCTCAGTCTGTGGGAAGGGATTCAATTTGTCATCTTACCTACTGAGACACCAGGCAGTTCACAGTGGGGAGTGTCCATTCACCTGCTCAGTCTGTGGGAAAGGATTCACTTGCTCATCCGAACTGAAGGTACATCAGAGAGTTCACACTGGAGAGAGGCCATTCACCTGCTCAGACTGCGGGAAGGGATTCACTCGGTCATACACCCTAATGGCACACCAGTCAGTTCACACTGGGGAGAGGCCGTTCACGTGCTCGGACTGTGGGAAGGGATTCACTTGCTCATCTAAACTGAAGGTACATCAGCGAGTTCACACTGGGGAGAGGCCGTTCACCTGCTCAGACTGAGGGAAAGAATTCACTCAGTCATCTCAGCTACAGAGACACGAGCAAGTTCACAATGGGTAGAGGCCGCTCACGTGCTCGAACTTTGGGGAAAAAATTACTTGGAAGTGAGAGGATTGGAAAGCTTTTACATAATTAGCAGGAGACAACTAAAAAAAAACACACAGGAGAGACAAGATGATAAGGTAAGTGTGCCAATAATACCAAGTATCAAAAGTTGTTCAGATATATAAAGAGTAAAAGAGAGGCAAGAGTTGATATTGTACCGCTGGAAGATGATGTTGGCGAGTTGGCAATAGAGCAAAGAAACGGTCAAATGTAATAAGTATTTTGTGTCAATCTTCGCTGTGTAAGACACTAGCAGTATAAGACCATAAGACATAGGAGCAGAATTAAGCTATTCAGCCTCATTGAGTCTGCTCCACCGTTCTCTCATGGCTGATCCTGGTTCTCATTCAACCCCATGCACCTGCCTCCTCAGCATATCCTGTAACGCCCTGACTGATCAGCAAACTATTAGCTTCTGCCCCCACCACCGTCTATGTCAGAGAATTCCATAGATTCACTGCTCTCTGACTAAGTAAAATTCTCCTTAACTACTCTGAAAGGTCGCGCCTCAGTTTTGAGGCTGTGCCCTCTGTTATGGCTATACCCACCATACGAAAAGTCCTCTCTTCATCCACCCTATCTAGACCTTTCCACATTCAGTGGCTTTCAGTGAGATTTAACACCCCTGACCTGCAATTATTAAACATAGGTCAGTGCAGGAATCATCTTCTTGAACATCCTCTGGACTCTTTCCAATGACAGCACACATTTTTTGAGATATGGGTCCCACATACCCTAACTCTAACGGAATGTTGGCTGTAATGCTGCAAATATACAGGGTACTGGTGAGACTGTACCTGGAGTACTGTGTGCAGTTCTGGTCTCCGTACTTGAGGAAGGATATACTGGCTTTGGAGACAGTGCACAGGAGGTTCACCGGTTTGATTGCAGGGATGAAGAGGTTAACCTTTGAGGAGAGATTGAGTCACCTGGGACTATACTCTCTGGAGTTCAGAAGAATGAGAAGGGAATTTTATAGTAACATAAAAAATTTCAAAAGGGATAGATAAGATAGAAGTAGGAAAGTTGTTTCCATTGGTAGGTGAGACTAGAACTAGGAGACATTGCCTCAAGATTCAGGAGAGCAGATTTAGGACAGAGATTATGAGAAACTGTTTTTCCCAGTGAGAGGTGAATCAGTGGAATTTTCTACCCAGGGAAGCAGTTGAGGGTTCCTCATTAATTATATTTAAGATACAGTTAGATAGGTTTTTATATAGTAAGGGAATTAAGGGTAGTGGGGAAAAGGCAGATAGATGGAGCTGAGTTTACAGACAGATCAGCCATGATCTTATTGAATGGTGGGGCAGGCTTGATGGGCTGGATGGCCTACTCCTGTTCCTATTTCTTATGTTGTTCTTATGTTCGTAAGTGTGGCCTAAATAGTGTCTTATAAAGTATCAGCATTATCTCATTGCTTATATATTCAACTTCACTTTAAATAAATGCCACCATTGCATTTGCCTTCTTTACCACAGACTCAACCTGTAAATTAACTTTCTGGGAGCCTAAGGACTCATATTTCCTTAAGTAGTTCTGTCGTTTGAACCTTCTCCCCAGTCAGATGATAGTTCACTATTGTTCCTTTTGCCAAAATACATTATCGAACATTTCCCAATATTGTATTCCATCTGCCACTTTATTGCCCATTCTTCAAATTTGTCTGTGTCCTGCTACAATCGCATTGCTTCCTCAGCACGACCAATGCCTCCACCTATCTTTGTATCATCCGCAAACCTTGCCACAAAGTCGTCAATTCCATTATCCAGATCATTGACAAATAATGTGAAAAGTAGCGGACCGAATACTGACTCCTGAAGACCTCTAGTCACTGCTAGCTAACCAGAAAAGTCTCCTTTTATTCCCACTCGCTGCCTCTTGGCTGTTAGCCATTCCTCTATCCATGCCAGTATTTCTTCCAATTTTTATCCTGTTAAGCAGTCTCATGTTTGATGCCTTCTGAAAATCCAAGTAAATTACATCCACTGCCTCTCGTTTGTCCATCCTGCTTATGACTTCATAACAGATTTGTCAGGCAAGATTTCCCTGTACGGAAGCTATGCTGGCTTTGACTTTATCATTAGTCTCCTAGTACCCCAAAACCTCATCTGTTATAATAGACTCAAACGCTTTCCCAGCCACTGAGGTTAGGCTAACTGGACTACAGTTTGCTTTCTTTTGCCTTCTTCCTTCTCAAAGAGTGGATTGACATTTGCAATCTCCTTGTCTTCTGGGACTATGCCATTCTGGGGCTATGTGATTCTTGACAGGTCATGACCAATGCTTCTGTTATCTCTTCAGCAGCCTCTCTCAGGACTCTGGGATGTCGTCCATCTGGTCCAGGTGACTTATCCACTTTAAGAACCTGAGTTTGCCTACCATGTTTTCCTTTGTAATAGCAATGGCACTCACTCCTGCACCCTGACACTCACGGATCTCTGGCACACTGCTAGCGTCTTCCACAGAAATGACAGATGCAAAGAACCTATCAAGTTCATCGACTATCTCTTCCCCATTTCTACCTCATGAGTATCATTTTTCAGTGGTCCAATATCAACTCTTGCCTCCCTTTCGCATTTTTTATAATGGTTTATATTATTGTCTAGCTTGCTCTCATATTTCACCTTTCCCCCTCTTGTAGCTTTTTTTTAGTTATCTATTGTTGGATTTTAAAAGCTACCCAATTATCTAACTTCCTACCCACTTTTGCTACCTTATATGCTTTTAAACAGTCCTTAATTTCCTTTGTCAGCCACGGTAGCCTAGCCCCACCGTTTGAGAAGTACTTCTGCGGGCCATATGTATCCTGTACATTATGAACTATTCCGAGAAATGTCAGCTATTTCTGCTGTGGCATCATCCCCACCAGTATCCTTCTCCAGTCCACTTGGGGAACCACCTCTCTCATGCCTCTGTAATTCCCTTTATTCCACTGCGATACTACACATGTGACCTATGATTCTCCCTCACAAATTGCAGTAGGAATTCAATCATATTATATTTACTGCCTTCTAATGGTTTCTTTACATTAACCTCCCTAATAATATCTGGGTTATTACACAACACCCAATCTAAGATAGCAGTTCCCCAAGTAGGCACAACCATCAGCTGCTCTAAAAAGCCATTTCGTAAGCATTCAATGCATTCTCTCTCTTGCGATCTCACACCAATCTGACTTTCCCAATCCTTCTGCAGATTGAAGTCACCCACTACAAATGTGTAATTAAATTTGGTCTTTATTCTTTGGAGCGTAGAAGGTTGAGGGGCGACTTGATAGAGGTATTTAAAATTATGAGGGGGATAGATAGAGTTGACGTGGATAGGCTTTTTCCATTGAGTGTAGGGGAGATTCAAACAAGAGGACATGAGTTGAGAGTTAGGGGGCAAAAGTTTAAGGGTAACACGAGGGGGAATTTCTTTACTCAGAGAGTGGTAGCTATGTGGAACAAGCTTCCAGTAGAAGTGGTAGAGGCAGGTTCAGTAATTAAAGTATTAAAGTATTCGTCATTTAAAGTAAAATTGGATAGGTATATGGACAGGAAAGGAATGGAGGGTTATGGGCTGAGTGCGGGCCAGTGGGACTAGGTGAGAGTAAGCGTTCGGCACAGACTAGAAGGGCCGAGATGGCCTGTTTCCGTGCTGTAAATGTTATATGGTTATGGTTATAAATTTATTACATAAATGCCTAACCTTCAGGAGTATCTGGGGCAGAAGTGAGGATACATGCTTTTACCAAAGAGAGAAGTTGTTTTGAAGTTGAAAAGCCTGAAGGTAGATAAGAATCCTGGACCAGAAGGTGAACACCCCAGGGTTCAAAAAGAGGTAGCTGAAGAGATTGTGAAGGCATTAGAGTCATAGAACACTACAACACTGGAAAATGCCATTCAGCCAATCTAGTCTGTGCCAAAGCATTAATCTGCTGGGTTCCACCTGGACCAATAACCCTGCATATCCTTCTCATCCATGGACCTCAGCAAACTTCTCTTAAAAGATTGAAATCGTCCCTGCCACTTGTTCTGGCAGCTCATTGCACACTCTCCCGACCCCTGAATGAAGAAGTTGCCTCTTAGTTTTCTCTTAATGTAATGAGTAATGTAACTTGTAGTCTTTTAACATCTTTGGACTATTTTTACTGTGCCCATGGTCTGTTTTTTATCAATTATGGTATTGTCTGCACTGTTGTAATTATATGTTAACTATAACTATATGTAACTATGTGGTTTTGTATAGGTCTTGTAGCTTTAGTTTTTGGTTTGTTGGGTGGTAGAGTTGGTCTCCTGACTTGGTGTGTCTGGGTAGTCTTGTTTTGTCTGGTGACTTTGGAGCTCCTTTCCGAAGAACGCGCTAAGATGGTAGCGCAATATTAATATGCAGCAGCCTCTCTGGACTCTGGATTTTCTGGTGTAGTCTGTTTTGTCATGTGCTCTTGTGATATCATTCTGGAGGAACGTTGTCTCATTTTTTAATTGCATTTGTTGTTTCTAAATTACAATAAACTGAAACTGAACTGAACTGAAACGGAACTGAGTAATGATATATCATGAATCACTAGATTTTTCAATGGTTCTAGCAGACTAAAAAGTTGCAAATGTCACTCCATTCTAAGATGAGAGGGAGGCAGAAGAAAGAAAACACTGGACAACAAAGATTTTGCTTCCTGAATACCTTTAGGTGTATCTTATGAATTATGCTCTACTGATCATGAAATTTCCCTATGACGCAACATTTTTTGAAATCACTTATGTTTATTATTTCAGTTCATAATTCAGGTCAATTAAAATGTTGCCTACAATGTAAGCTGGAAAGTTTGCTGTCTTGTCCAGGCATGTTTCAGCATGCTTAGGCGGCGCGGCTGCTGCATGGCAGGACATGTTTTAGTAATAATTATTGGGTTTAGGACTGTAAGGATGGAATTTGCTATCACCAGGCACAGAAATTGCCATGAAGCATTTTTATATTTAGATAGATGCTTCCCAGAATAACTGACACCAAGATTAAGGAAAGCATTTTTGTTGGTCCTGTTACGTACCCGTGACACATGACAGTGGTACCCTTGTCCCATGACTGGGGTTGAAGCTATACTGGACTTGAGGTAATGGTCTTGTGATGGTGGAGTGACGTCATTTTCCCGCCAGTAGAGATCATGTGACAGGTTTTTTTTACAGGTTATAAAAGGAGGACCCCTCCCTGTGAGGAGGGGCAGTTCGTGGCTGGATTTGCCATGTTGACTTCATACCACTGCGTGATTTAATGTGATGACGCAGTTTAGTTGAAAGATGAAGTTTTATCTAATGCCTAAAGTTTAAAAGGTCATTTCCAGCAGTTTCTTTATAATACTGCTAGTTGAGAGTCAGTGAAGAGTGAAGATAGGAGTTCGGGAGTTAAAGATCGAGGAAAATCGATTTTCGACGGTGAAACAGGTTCAACCTTGTTTGATCCTTATTCGGAAGGATTTCGTTGACTATTCTCGTGTTAATCCCTGGGATGACCAGAAAGGATTTGAGAATGGTGATAAAGGAAAGGTCAGTGCCTTTAAGCCGTTACGTTTCATAAAATTCTTCGTGGGAAGAGTTCGACTTTGGAAACTGAAGAAAAACGACGTGAAAAAGAATTTAAATCTCTTAAAAAGTCTTTCCTTTAAAATGGACTGTGAGCATTTTGAACTTTTGGCAATACCACTTTAAAGAACTGTTTTTTTTTCAACATCGCTTTAAGAACTGTTTGAGCTGCATCGCTTTAAGAACTGTTCAAGCTGCCGCACAGCAGCTGATTTCCAGTTATGTTAGTGTTTGTTTACTTTTGGGGGTTTGTTTTCAGTGCTTAATAAATGTGTTATTTGTTATAAAAACCCTTGCCTAACTCACAAATATTTATTGTTGCCGGAATACGTAACATAGATATGGGGGCTGCGTCCGGATTGGATCATTTGAGTTTAAATGCTTGTTAACTTTTGAGTCGGTGTT
Source organism: Hemitrygon akajei (assembly GCF_048418815.1). Classification (NCBI taxonomy): domain Eukaryota; kingdom Metazoa; phylum Chordata; class Chondrichthyes; order Myliobatiformes; family Dasyatidae; genus Hemitrygon; species Hemitrygon akajei. The sequence continues at coordinate 41,323,481 of NC_133151.1, forward strand.
TTGGAAACGGGGAATACTCGATTCTTTTGTTTGATTGGCTTGTGAGTGGTATTCGGCAACAATGAATATTGATGAGTTTCTGGCTTCGCCAGGCGCGGAGTTGTTAGCGAAGGCGAAGAAAACTGAGGTATCTGAAATAGCTAGTAAATTGCACCTTAAAGATATTTTGCAGACTACATCAAAAGCTGTAATACAGAGAAAACTCACGTCACACTTTGTGGCTTCGGGTGTTTTTGATGAATCGATTTTAGAATCGTTTCCAATAAGTAATCTGGAGATGCAGTTGCAAATCGAACAGATGAAGTTGGAGCGTTGTAAATTGGAAGCTGATCAGAAAGAGAGAGAGTTTGATTATGCAATGGCGGAATTAAGGTCTGGGAATCAGTCTTCTGGTTCTAGAAAGCCGTTTGTTGCTAGTCAAGAAATTAAATTGGTCCCTCCATTTAGTGAAACAGAAGTGGAAAGATATTTCCAACATTTTGAAACTATTGCTCGGATGTCAGAGTGGCCGAGAGATAAATGGTCAGTGTTGTTACAGAGTGTAATTAAAGGCAAAGCACAACAAGTTTACACAGCTTTAACTGCTGCGCAAGCATTAGATTAAGATATTGTGAAAATGCATATTCTCAAAGCATACGAATTAGTCCCAGAAGCATATAGAGAAAGATTCAGAAGTTTGAAGAAGTCTGTGGAAAAGACTTATGTGGAATTTGCCTATGATAAAGCTATGTGTTTTGAGAGATGGGTTTCTTCTAAAAATGTAAATGGGGACTATGATACATTGAGAGAGCTGATTTTAATGGAGGAATTTAAAAGAAGCATTCCTGTTGAAGTAAGGACCTACTCAAATGAGAGGGATACTGATAAATTGCAGGACTGTGCTAGATTAGCTGATGAGTATGTTTTAATCCATAAGAATAAATTTCCTCAGGGCAGAATTTTTAAGAGGAAAAGTAATATGGAGACTCAAGGTAAATCAGAAATTAAATCAGAGGTTAATGAGAAAGGTAAGGAGGAAGGAAAACCTGTGAAGGAAAGACAGTTTGGTCTTATTTGTAACTATTGTAAGAAGCCTGGCCATGTAATAGCTAACTGTTTCAGATTGAAAAAGAAAGAGAAGGAAGCAGCTCCAGATGCTTGTGTGCAACATACTGAAGCACCTGTAAAATTACAGGGTTTGGTAAACACAAATGAGGCTTTGTTAGAGTCTGACCTAGTTAAAAAGGGATATGATCATTTTATAACTGAAGGGTTTGTATCCTTGAAAGAAGGATCTACTCTGGTGCCAATAAAAATCCTTAGGGATACTGGAGCTTCTCAATCACTGATGTTAGACAGTGTTTTGAAGTTTAATGAAGAGTCTGATACTGGTGAGGTAAATTACATAAGAGGTGTTGGGAGTGATTTTATGCCTGTATATTTACATAAAGTAAATTTAAAGTCAGGGTTAGTTACAGGATTTGTTAAAGTAGGATTACAGCATAGCTTACCTGTGAAGGGTATTTCTTTATTGTTAGGTAATGACTTGGCAGGTGGACAAGTTTTTCCTGAAGTGCATTTGACAATGGAGTCAGAGGAACCAGAGATGAATTCTAACACAGATTCTTCCTGTGTTGTGACTAGAGCTATGGCTAAAAAGATTGATGTGCAGAATGAGGTTGTTACTCATGACTGTTCAACTCAGGATTCGAGTTTTGAGGATGTGTCAGAGACTTTCTTACCTTCGTTGTTTGAACAAGATTCTGGGAGTAAGTCTGACTATGAAGATTTATCTCTGTCTCGGAAGGAGATGATAGCAGAGCAGAATAGAGACCCTGAGATTATAAAATTAAGAGAACAAGCTTTACTAGATAGTGAAATTGAGAAGGTGCCAGTAGGATATTACTTGGAAAAAGGAGTGTTGATGAGGAAGTGGAGGTCACCTACAATTCCTGCAAGTGAGGAATGGAATGTTGTTTACCAGGTCATTGTTCCTAAAGTTTATCGAAATGAGATTTTGACTTTAGCTCATAGTGTGCCTTTAGGTGGACTTCAAGGGGTAAGGAAAACAGTGGACAAAATTTTAAAACATTTTTACTGGCCTGGTCTAAGAAAAGATGTGGCGATGTTTTGTAAAACGTGCCATACTTGTCAAATTGTGGGTAAACCAAATCAGGTAACACCAGTAGCTCCATTATAACCTATTCCAGCATTTGGTGAACCGTTTTCTAAAGTTATTGTAGATTGTGTTGGTCCATTACCAAAGACAAAAACTGGTTATCAGTATTTGTTGACTATCATGTGTACTTCGTCTAGGTTTCCAGAGGCAGTACCACTTAGGAATATAAAAGCTAAAACTGTGACAAAGGCTCTTATAAAATTCTTTACTTATTTTGGTTTACCTAAGGAAATACAAACTGATCAAGGCAGTAATTTTATGTCTGGATTGTTTCAACAGATAGTTTATAAATTGGGAGCTAAGCAAATCACTTCATCTGCATACCATCCAGAGTCGCAAGGTGCCTTGGAGAGATTTCATTCTACCCTCAAGAATATGATTAGGACATACTGTGTGGAAAATGACAGTGACTGGGATGAGGGTATAAACTTCTTTTATTTGCAGTAAGGGAATCGGTACAGGAATCTTTAGGTTTCAGTCCATTTGAACTTGTGTTTGGGCATAGAGTTAGAGGACCTTTAGCTTTATTGAAAGAACAGTGGATTAGTAAGGAAGTACACACTAATTTGTTGGACTATGTTTTGAAATTTAAGGACAGGTTACATATAGCTTGTAGCTTAGCCAAGGAAAATTTAAAGTTGGCTCAGGAGAAAATGAAAACTTGGTATGATAAGGAAGCTAGGATGAGGATGTTTAAGCCTGGAGATAAGGTGTTGGTTCTTTTCCCAGTGCAGACAAATCCTTTACAAGCTAGATTTCATGGTCCTTATGAAATTGTGTCTAAAATCAATGATGTGGATTACGTAATAAAAACTCCAGATCGTAGAAGGTCAACACAACTTTGCCATATAAATATGATAAAACCATATTTTGAGAAACAATTTGATACTGTGACTATTGTGGTTAGTGAGAATGAGTTTGATGTAACTAGGAACATGATAGATGATTCATCTGACATTCATTCTAAATCCAACATTGTTTCTGTTAGGTTATCAAATTCAACCATTCTGGAAAATATTGATGAGAAATTAGCACATTTACAGCTAGAGCAGAAACAACAGATGAAGGAATTGATTTTTAAGTATAAGGATTTGTTTCCAGATGTTCCGAGAAGGACTACTATAGCTTCACATGATGTAGATGTTGGAGATGCCAAACCTATCAAACAACATCCATATAGGATGAACATAGAAAAATGTGAACTTGCTGAGAAAGAAATTAAATATATGTTAGAGAATGATATTATTAAACATTCTAACTCGAATTGGAGTTCGCCATGTGTTATGGTGCCAAAACCAGATGGTAGTATTAGGTTTTGTACGGACTATAGGAAAGTGAATGCTGTAACAAAAACAGATGCATATCCAATTCCTAGAGTAGATGATTGTGTAGATAAAGTTGGAAAAGCAAAGCTCCTTACAAAGATTGATTTATTGAAAGGGTATTGGTGTGTTCCATTAACGGACAGAGGTAGAGAGATTTCTGCATTTGTAACTCCATCTGGGTTATATGAATATAATGTTCTTCCATTTGGGATGAAGAATGCCCCAGGTACTTTCCAGAGGATGATTAACTCTGTGATTCAGGGATTGAAAGATACTGATGCTTATATTGATGATTTGGTGACAGGAAATGATACTTGGGAAGCACACATTATTGCGGTGGAGAAATTGTTTGAAAGGCTTTCAAAAGCTAACTTAACTATTAATTTAGCTAAGAGTGAATTTGGACATGCCACTGTGACTTACCTTGGTTATGTTGTGGGTCAAGGTAAGGTAGCTCCTGTTCAGGCAAAAGTTTGGGCAATTTTAGAGATTCCCACTCCAATGGGGGAAAAAAACTCTCAGAAGATTCTTGGGAATGGTAGGATATTATCAAAAATTTTGTAAGAATTTTGCTAATGTTGCCCTTCCATTAACTAACCTTTTGCAGAAGAATGTGAAGTTTCTGTGGACAGTGCCTTGTCAAGAAGCATTTGAAAAATTGAAAACAATGATATGTCAACAACCTGTGCTTAAGGCACCTGACTTTGAAAAACCTTTTTCATTAGCTGTCGATGCTAGTGATGAGGCTGCAGGAGCAGTATTAATGCAAAGGAATGAGGGTGATGAGGTTGATTATCCACTAGCTTACTTTTCTAAGAAATTTAATAAGCATCAAAGAAACTATTCAACAATAGAGAAAGAATTGTTATCTCTTGTTTTAGCTTTAGAATATTTTGAGGTATATGTTGGTACAACTCAAAAACCACTTATTGTTTACACTGATCATAATCCGTTAGTTTTTCTGAGTAAGATGAAAAACAAAAACAGAAGATTATTAAATTGGGGTTTGATGTTACAAGAGTACAATACTGTGATAACTCACATTAAAGGTAAAGATAACGTGGTTGCTGATTGTCTATCTCGATGTTGAATGTACAATGTAATTTTTTTTATGGAGTGGTTTTTTTTTCAATTGTAACACTCCTACTGTATTGTGAGTTGTAAGCTGTTGTATGATGGTATTGTATATTGTGTATGTTATAATATTTATACTTTTGTTTTTCTTGTAAATAATTTTTGAAATTTTTGTTCTTGTCAGACCAAAGATGTTTTTTTTTGGAGGGTGGTGTTACATACCCGTGACACATGACAGTGGTACCCTTGTCACGTGACTGGGGTTGAAGCTATACTGGACTTGAGGTAATGGTCTTGTGATGGTGGAGTGATGTCATTTTCCCGCCAGTAGAGATCATGTGACAGGTTTTTTTTACAGGTTATAAAAGGAGGACCCCTCCCTGTGAGGAGGGGCAGTTCGTGGCTGGATTTGCCATGTTGACTTCATACCACTGCGTGATTTAATGTGATGACGCAGTTTAGTTGAAAGATGAAGTTTTATCTAATGCCTAAAGTTTAAAAGGTCATTTCCAGCAGTTTCTTTACAATACTGCTAGTTGAGAGTCAGTGGAGAGTGAAGATAGGAGTTCGGGAGTTAAAGATCGAGGAAAATCGATTTTCGACGGTGAAACAGGTTCAACCTTGTTTGATCCTTATTCGGAAGGATTTCGTTGACTATTCTCATGTTATTTCCTGGGATGACCAGAAAGGATTTGAGAATGGTGATAAAGGAAAGGTCAGTGCCTTTAAGCCGTTACGTTTCATAAAATTCTTCGTGGGAAGAGTTCGACTTTGGAAACTGAAGAAAAACGACGTGAAAGAGAATTTAAATCGTCTTAAAAAGTCTCTCCTTTTAAATGGACTGTGAGCACTTTGAACTTTTGGCAAAACCACTTTAAAGAACTGTTTTTTTTCAACATCACTTTAAGAACTGTTTGAGCTGCATCGCTTTAAGAACTGTTCAAGCTGCCGCACAGCAGCTGATTTCCGGTTATGTTAGTGTTTGTTTACTTCTGGGGGGTTTGTTTTCAGTGTTTAATAAATGTGTTATTTGTTATAAAAACCTTTGCCTAACTCACAAATATTTATTGTTGCCTGAATACATAACAGTCCACAAATCAAACAGGTCATCAATTACAGGCAATTTGAAGAATTTCTAGTGGGACCAGAGAAAATCACATGGAAGGCATTTAAGGAAGTTATTGAAATTTTTAATCAGCATCAGCAGAGCACCAAACTACTTGCAGCTGGTTGAAAGCATGCTTCAAGCATATAAAACCTTGAAATGCAACATGTCACTAAAAATTCATTTCCTGCATTCCGTTTAGACTTCCTCCCTGCAGATCTTGGTGCTGTTCATGACGAACATGGTGTAAGGTTTCACCAGGACATTGTGGTCATTGAAGAAAAGATGCCAGAGCAACTGGAATCCATCAATGCTGGTGAATTATTGTTGGACACTTAAACAAGAAGCCTTGGACACTGAGTACAAATATTTTAACAAAATATTTTTAACTTAGTTGAACTATTGAAAAGCATCAGCACCAATATGCAATTAAGCACATTATATTCAATAAAAGTTAATTTGTCGTTTCTTCAATTCCTAAGTGATACAAGTAGCCTGAAATTATATTTGTGTTCATCTTCAAGCAGTCTATCATAAACAAACAAAAAACTTATGAGGAAGCAACAATTTGGAAAAAAATTGTTGTCTAGTGAAATTATTGGACAGTTAGTCTGACCTCAGTGGTCAGGAATATGTTCGAGTGTATTAAGGGTGAGTCTTTTGGGTACTGTCATTGGGGACGCATGATGAAGTAGGCCAAAGTCAGCAGAATTCCTTTAGAGGAAATCGTGTCTGACAAATCTCTTGGAATACCTTGAGGAAATAACAGGCAAGATAGATAAAGCAGAGGCAGTGGATGTTGTTTGCTTGGATTTTCAGATGATCTTTAACAAGGTACCCATGCAAAGGCTGATTGAGAAAGTAAGGAGGCATGGGATCCAAGAGGACATTGCTTTGTGGATCCAGAACTGACTTGCCCACAGAAGGCAAAGAGTGGTTGTAGATGGGTCATACTCTGCATGGAGATCAGTGACCAGTGGTGTGCCTCAGGGATCTATTCTTGGACCCTTGCTCTTTGTGATTTTTATAAGTGACCTGGGTGAGGAAGTGGAGGGATGGGTTAGTAAATTTACATGACACAAAGGTTGGGGGGTGTTATGGATGGTGTGGATGGCTGTCAGAGGTTACAGCAGGACATTGATAGGATGCAAAACTGGGCTGAGAAGTGGCAAATGACGTTCAACACAGATAAGTGACGTCAGGCAGTGAAGCGGGGAAGATTTTAAAAGGGTAGAAATTCTGAATCGGGTTTCATTTGGAGAAGGAAGTCAGAAGATCAGAACGTGAGTGCGGCGGGAGCCATTTTGATTTTTTTCTTCTCATCGAAGTTAAGAGAGTCAGGACTGTGCAGGTGTGTGACGTCGGGCAGTGAAGCGGGGAAGATTTAAAAAGGACACAGCCTTATACAGCGGGCAGCGTCATTTGTGGGCAGCAGAGTGAGCCGGGAGCAGAGTGAAGGCTTAAGGGCTTTGGCTCAATGGGCTTAGGCGGAAGCGGGCAAGGCAAGGTAGGTTTAGGTTTCAGTTTTTCCTGTTATTTGAGGAAAGGGGAAGTTGAGTGTGAGGGCAGCTTGTTCTCAGTGTCGGATGTGGGAGATCCTGGAGTCTCCTAGCCTTCCGGACGTCCACATCTGCGCCAGGTGCACCGAGCTGCAGCTCCTAAGGGACCGAGTTAGGGAACTGGAGCTGCAGCTCAATGACCTTCGTCTGGTCAGGGAAAGTGAGGAGTTGATAGAGAGGAGTTACAGGCAGGTGGTCACACCGGGGCCACGGGAGGCAGACAAGTGAATCATGGTTAGGAGGGGGAAGGGGAAGAGTCAGATACTAGAGAGTACCTCAGTGGCTGTACCCCTTGACAATAAGTACTCCTGCTTGAGTACTGTTGGGGGGGGGTGGGACAGCCTACCTGGGGGAAGCAACAGTGGCCGTGCCTTCGACACAGAGTCCGGCCCTGTAGCTCAGAAGGGTAGGGAAAGGAAGAGGAAGGCAGTAGTAATAGGGAACTCGATAGTTAGGGGATCAGACGACCCAGATGGTAGTTTGCCTCCCTGGTGCCAGTGTCCAGGATGTTTCTGATCGCGTCCACGATGTCCTGAAGTGGGAGGGTGAGGAGCCAGAGGTTGTGGTACATATAAGTACCAATGACATAGGTCAGTAAAGGGAAGAGGTCCTGAAAGGAGAATATAAGGAATTAGGAAGGCAGTTGAGAAGAAGGACCGCAAAGGTAATCTCGGGATTACTGCCTGTGCCACGTGACAGTGAGAGTAGGAATGGAATGAGGTGGAGGATAAATGCTTGGCTGAGGGATTGGAGCAGGGGGCAGGGATTCAAGTTTCTGAATCATTGAGACCTCTTTTGGGGCAGGTGTGACCTGTACAAAAAGGACGGGTTACACTTGAATCCTAGGGGGAACCAATATTCTGGCGGGAAGGTTTAATAGAGCTGTTAGGGAGGGTTTACACTAATTTGGCAAGGGGATGGGAACCAAAATGATGGAGCGGAGGAGAGGGAAAACAGAAATAGATCTAAGGTAGTGAGTGGTAAGGATATCAGGAAAGACAGGCAGGTGATGGAGCAAATTTGCAGCCATTGGGATGAGTTGCAGTGCAATCAATGCAAAAAGTACCAAATACTGGACTTAAGGTGTTATACTTAAATGCACGCAGCATAAGGAGTAAGGTGGATGATCTTGTTGTACAGTTACAGATTGGCAGGTATGATATTGTGGCCATCACTGAGACATGGCTAAAGGATGCATGCCTCTGGGAGCTGAACGTCCAAGGATACATGGTGTATTGGAAGAATAGGCAGGTAGGTAGAGGGGGTGGCGTGGCTTTAATGGTAAGAAATGATATTAAATCATTAGAAAGAGTTGACATAGGATCGGAAGGTACAGAATCTTTATGGGTTGAGCTAAGAAATCACAGGGCTAAAAGGACCCTGATCTACAGGCCTCCAAACAGCTGCAGTGATGTGGACTACAAATTACTACAGGAAATAGAAAAGGCTTGCCAGAAGGGCAGTGTTATGATAATTGTAGGGGATTTTAACATGCGAGTGGATTGGGAAAATCAGGTTGGCATTGGATCTCGAGAGAGAATTTGTAGAATGTCTACGAGATGGCTTTTTAGAACAGCTTGTTGTTGAGCCCACTAGGGGATCGGCTGTACTGGATTGGGTATTGTGTATGTTACGTACTCATGGGTATCATGTACTTGTCACTTGACCGTGGTGTAGAGCTGCTGGAGATGAGGTAATGGTCTTGTGATGGTGGAGTGACGTCATTTTCCCCACCAGTGCGAGGTCAGTGATAGGTCTTTTTTCAACAGGGTATAAAAGGAGGACCCCTCCCTGTGAGGCGGGGCAGACGGTGGTTGACTTCACCAGTGACGCTATGCTGTTGCGTATTCTGATATTATGATGCAGTTTCGTTTAAAAATGGAGTTTTATTTTCTGCCTTAAGTTTTAAAAGGTTATTGCTGGCAGTTTCGCTATAATACTGCCAGTTTAGAAGTGGAGAGAAGATTCATCGGAGTTCGGAAATCCCGAAGAATCGGGGAAAGTCGATTTCGACGGTGAAGCAGGCTCGACCTTGTTTAATCCTCATTCGGAAGGAATTTGTTAGCTATGCCCATGATAACCTCTGTTCTGCCAGAAGAATAGAAGGTTGGGTAAAGTTTCACCAAGGAAAGGTCAGTGCCTTTAAGCCGTTTTATTTTCTCCGATCGTAAGTCCTCCGGGGAAAGTATTCTTCGACGGGAATCAGCAGTAACACCACGAAAGAGAACTTAAATTATTTCAAAGGAAAGAAGTCTCTCCTAAGGAACTGAGTAAAACTTTGGACTTTCGCATTACTACTTCTAAGAACTATTTTTCGCATTACCGCTTTAAGAACTGTTCGAGCTGCCGGAGAGCAGTTAACTTCCGGTTACGTTAGTTTTGTTTACTTTTGGGGTTTTTTCAGTGTTTAATAAATGTTTTATTTGTTATACAAAACCTGCCTCCGTTATATATTTGTTTTTGCCGAATCCATAACATGTAATGAACCAGAGGTGATCAGAGAGATGGAAGTGAAAGAACCCAGGAGGCAATGATCTCAACATGATTGAGTTCACTGTGAAATTTGAGAAAGAGAAGTCGAAGTCCGATGTGTTGGTATTTCAGTGGAGTAAAGGAAATTACAGCGGCATGAGAGAGGAACTGGAGAGAGGAACTGGAACTTCAGAAGGTCATGAACCCTATACAGATCTCAGACGAGGAGAAGTTTGTTGCCTCAGGGTAAGTAAATCTACTGCCCCGACAAGGCGGTCCCACAGACTTCTGGGAGGCTAAATTGCAGGGTGATTTTTTTAAATCTCCTTATCCACGGCTGAGGTGCTGGAGGATTGGAAGATAGCTAAAATTGTTCTGTTGTTTAAGAAAGGGTCTAAGAATAAGCCAAGAAATCATAGGCCAGTAGCCCAATTACTTTCATATTACTATAGCCCACCAAGAGAAATTAAAATTAGATATCCCTGGGCATGGCACACAGAGTCTTTCAAATATTTGGGCATCATTATGCCAAAAGACAGCAAAATTATCAGAATGTAATTATCAGCATTTATATAAAAAATTAAGGAAGATATGGCAAGATGGAACCTGATTCCTTTTTTCAGTCTCAATTCAAGGATTGAGTCTATTAAAGTGAATATACTGCCCAGACTGTTATATCTCTTTCAGACCCTACCAACAGAGATTAATCAAAATCAATTCAATGAATGGAACAAGATGCTATCGAGTTGTATTTGGCAGGGTAAAAGGCCCCGAGGTCGTCTCAAAACTTTGCAGTTAGTAAAGGAAAAGGGGGGATGTGGCCTACCTTTTCTTAGAGATCATTATTTTGCAGCGCACTTGAGAGCTGTGATATACTGGTGTAACCCATCATATGACGGTCAATGGAAAAACATTGAGTAGTGGGTACATCCCATCCCCATACAAGCAATTTTGGCTGATAACAACCTGCAAAGGTACATAAATACTATTGATAACTCATGGGTGAGATTTACTCTTAAAATATGGAAAACTACTATAAAAGAATATAATCTAGAGGGAGATGTTGCAATTCTTAAATGGTGTGCTTATGACTCGGATTTTACACCAAATAAATTGGTTGCTAGATTTAAGGACTGGACAGCTAAAGGATTAACAGTTCTTTGCAACATAATGAAAGAAGGAACACTGTTCAGTTTTGAAATGCTTAAAGAGAAACACTTATTAGAAAAACAAGATTTTTATCGGTATTTACAGATGCGACAATATGTTAATAAGATGCTTAAAAATGTAACCAAGGCAAATACATGCTTAATAGAGCTCTATAGAAAAGCATATAATTCAGATAATGGTAGTAGAATCATTTCAAGCATGTATAAGGGGTTGTCAAATCTTAAAACACACTCGACTTCATACATTAAAACAAAATGGGAGAAGGAAGGACGGATAATTATATCTGAGGAAGAATGGACAACAATGTGGAGATATCAATGGAAGTGTACCAGTTCACAGAAATGGAGGGAGTTTGGATGGAAAAGCTTGATAAAATATTTTATTACACCCTCTTAGAAATCCCATTATGATAGTAACCTCCCTGTTTGCTGGAGAAATTGTGGAAATCTAAATGCAGATCAAAATATTTTTGGGACTGCCCTGTTATCAAGAACTATTGGAGGGGGATACACAATTCCCTACAAGACATCTTTAAATGTGAAGTACCCTTAGAGAGTAAGACCATATATTTTGGATATATACCTCAAGAATGGTTGAAAAGAGATAAATATTTAATGAATATCCTGTTGGTGGCTGGTAAAAACACTCTTACTAGGAAATGGTTATCACAGGAGAGCCCAACTTTAAATACATGGATGGAAATTACATTGGAAATTTACAAAATGGAGAAGTTAACGGCATTTGTTAACCATAAGCTGGAACAATTTGATTCATACTGGGAAAACTGGTTTAACTACATAATGCCTCATAGTCATGATTTTATTCTCACAAATCAATGAATCTGTTGTAAAAAAAAGATCACTCTCTACTTGTACATAGTTCTTTCCTTTTGCTTGTTTTTTCTTTCCACTCTTTTTTGTAAGTGCATACCTCAGATAAATACTTTGTGGAGATTTGTGATATATATGATTATATGATATATATGTACAATGTCTGAAATACATCTTATGGAAATGTTTGGTTGATGAACTTCAATAAAAAAATAAATTACAAAAAAAAACTATCCACTATTAACGGCTTGGCTCTGAGGATTGCTGTAGAACAGAGTCCATAGTTCCCTGAAAGCGGTAGTGCAACATCAGGTAAGGCTGCACTGGAAATAGCCTATTCAGTTTTAGCCGGCCAGCTATAGAGCAAATTATATTACACTAAAATAGCACAGGAGGTATTTATCAACACGTTAATAGAACACAAGACATTCCGATGTGAGAGAAGTTGGACAGCAAGAACATTGTTCTTTGGAGCTGAGCAGAATGAAGGGTCAGCTTGTGGATGTGTCTATGATAACGAGGGGTTTGGACAGAGTGAATGCACTCAGTCTTCTTTTATTCCCAGATTTATGTAACATTCAATAAAAATGGCATTTGTCAGCAATGAACAGTCAGAGAGGGTGTAGCCAGGTACAATAACATCATTTAAAAACAATTGAAGGGATGCATTATGTGGAAAGGTTATGCACCAAACACTGGAAAGTACATCAAGCTTTAATGGATTCTTGGTTGTCATGGACGGCATGGTCTGACTCCATGGATGTGTTTAATCAACGCAAACGAAGAGGCCAAGCAAACAGCCATTGTTCCTACTGTCAGGTTAAACCCAGTCTACCATCGAAACAGAGACCTAATTTAGTAAGGATGTTTTAGCAAAATTAGGCGGCTGAGTGGTCGAGTGTTTCTGTTTCCTATCCTCCTGTGTTCTATGGTCAATAAAATAATTGTGGAACCAGCGTCTGCATCTTTAGGCATGGACCACCTCTGCTACTGACACACGGGAACCATAACCAGTCTTTTCGTACGTGTTGGACAGCTGAATCCTTTGCCAACCTGAAGTCTGGTCGATGATCTTCAGTCTTCGCTGTTCATTGAGCAGGGTCGTTGGATCATGGTAATTATGTGTAAATCTGAATAGATTGTTCTGCCAGCTCTTTGAAATCACAGTGAATTCACAGTGTATATGTTTACAGGGGACGGGCAGGCAGTTATACGAGAGCAACGGAATTGGCAGTAATGTGAATTCAATGAGGTGTGAGGAGAGAGTGTCAAACTGAAATAAAACCTGTTTCTCCATCGACAGATTGTTTGTGTTTTGTATAAGGAGCGTTTCATGACTGGGTCCGCATTCGCTGGGGTTCGGGAGAATGTAGATGGATGTAATTGAGATTATAGACTATTGAGAGACCAGGAAAGAGTGAATGTGGGGGGAATAATTTACACAGTGTGGGTTCTGGGAACAGACGGCACGGCCTCAGAATACAAGGACGTTTCTCTAGAAGAAAGATGAGATAATTCTGCAACCTGGGGGTGGTGAATCTTTGGAATTCAATCCCTCAGACCGTTGTTAAGGCAATGCCATTCGGCATATAAAACAAAAAAAGGAATATTTTCGTGATTATTAAGGAGTCAGAGGTTATGGAGAGAAGGCAGAAGAATGGAGTTGAGGGGAATAATAAAGCAACCATGATGGAATGGCGGAGCTGAGTCGATGGGCCGGAAAGTCTAATTCTGCTTTCAGATCTTATGGTTTTGGTCAGTGACATCCGTTAAATGCTTCGAACTGCCACACTGGACACTCTCTTAAATTACTTACCGTCAAAACCGCTCATCATCATCATATTTGCCCTGACGTATGATGTATGATGATATCCATAATAATGATGATTACCTTACTGCCGACAGTGTCTTTGCAAGGTGGGTGACCCAGCCATGATTAATAATCTTCAAAGATTGTTTGCCTAGCATCATCAGTCACATAACTAGGACTTGTGATACACAATTGCTCATACAATCATCCAACACCCACTGTCGTGGCTTCACGCGACCTTGATCAGGGTGGTAAGCAGGTACACCACGCATCACAGTAGTGGCCAGCAGGCCAGTGGAGGGAAAGACCGCCTTTTACCTCGCTTGGAACAGATGAATCCCCACCTACTCACTTAATAAATTTCCCGCATATGGCCAGTTTTTACCATCTGCATTCTCAGTATTTGTCCATTTTAAACTTAAACATGGAATGTAATTGATTACTGGCATTGGCAGCTCCATCCAATTGTCACCAACCTTGTCTTTTTGTTGCAGCTGTTACAAACAGCATATTGAAATAAACAATTTTTACTTTTAATATCGAAAGCAGCATTCAGCAATTCAATGTATTTCCCGAATAAACAATGTTGTTAAGCCATGCTCACCCTGCTGGATTTTCTGAATCCCAGCCAACTAATGCTCCTCTCAATTGATCGGATAACTATTTTATCAATGATCCCAGAAAGGGAGTTCTGTCGACGAGAACGAGATTCCCGGATGTTATGTCAACTCCAGGGTGACAGATTGCAGGGTATAGCGGATCGAGTCCTCAGGATTGTTAAGCTGGAGTGTAAACAGTCACAGGTTGTGTTACAATTAGCTACGAATGTCATAGGTAGGAGTGATGAAGTTCTGTAACAATGGTTCAAAGAGCTAGGATCTACGTTGAAGCTAGGTCTTCCAGGGTTGTGATCTCAGGATTTCTACCACGTAATAGTGGGGCCTGAAATGCAAAGAATATACATTTTAACACGGGATTAAGAAACTGGTGGAAGGGGCTTGGTCTCTTCGAAGGAAGGTGGGCCTTTTACAGAGGGGATGATTTACATCTGATGTCATGGTCTGGTCCGTGAAGTCCACGTTCTGGCTCACGGTCCGGTCCGTGAACTCCAGACTCCGGGTCTTCCGGCATTCCCTTGTCTCATTTGGGCTTATTCATAGCCACCTGATTCTCGTCTTGGGGCCGGAAATTTAAGTGGCCCTGGGTTCGAGGCTGGTTGCTGGTTCGCCTTGTCAGTATCCTGTCCTTGTCTCTGTGGGGTTCGTCTAGTCAGTATCATGTCCTTGCCTCTGGGTGGGTTTGTCCCGTCGGTATCCTGTCCTCGCCTCCGTGGGGTAAGTCAGGCCGTCCTTGCCGTTACCCTGAGGCTGGACTGTTCCTTCCCTCCTAAGCCCTGCCTGCAATCTACGCCTGAAGCCCTGTCTTCAACCTGTGTCTGCAGCCTCGCCCTGTTTGGAACTGTGTCCATGCCTTCGCTAGGCAGGTCCGGCCGTTTTGCCGCTACCTAGAGTTGGGAACTGCTTCTCTGTGTCCACGCTTTCGCTAAGTAGGTCCGGCCGTTTTGCCGCAACCTAGCGTTAGGATCTGTCTCGTCGTGTTCAGTGTTCTGTGTAATGAGTCCCGGCCCTGCGTCCTGTACCCAAGGAGGCTTCCCGGCTCGGTGTTCCATGTTTCTGTCTCTCCCTCAACCCAAGCTCTGTGTTCTGCATTCCTGTTCTCCCTCGACCAGGGCTTTGTGTTCTTGTCTTGTCGATGTGCCTCTCCCAGCACAGGAGTACCCGGCCCAGCCCGGTGCTGGGATTCCCTCGTCCTGTGCTGGGGTTCCCTTGTCCCGTCCAGGAGTCTCACGTCCAGTCCTGTGCCTCTCCTCGTCCTGTAGCCTCGTCTTGTCCGAGCCTGGTTCTGGAGTCCGAGCCCGAGTCAAGACCCAGGTTCTGGGTCCTTGTCCAGTCTCTGGCTCGGAGTCCAAGCCCAGGCTCCTAGTTCCCAGTTCTATGTCCTGGTTCCGCTATCCTTGTCAAGTCCCAGACCAGGCCCGGATTCCTTCTCCCGTCCGGGGTCTTTGTCATGTCCAGCGTCCTTTCTTCCTCACTTCCCTTCCTTCCTTCTCATGCCTGTTCCTGTTCCTGGTAGTTCAGTGTCTGTGTCTTGCTTTTGAGTCCACTCCCTTCGCCCCCCATTATGACACCTGAACTAGAGGGAGACAGATATCCTCCTGGGAGGAATTGCTTGCTTTGCACGGGGAAGGGTGTTAGAGTTAAACGAGGGTGCAAGCTATGGTAATCCAACTATCAGAAGAGATTGTGGCGAGGTTGTGGAGACAGATGATGCTAAGACCTCAAACAGAAATCAAATGTTTGAGCATGTGTGACTAATGTACTTTCTCCCTTACCTATGTCCCAGGCTCCAAAGTGGCGAGTAGGCCATCGATGTCTCCCATTTCTATCGTCTTCTTGAGGTCGATGGTATGGTTGGAATTCATCAACGCTGCACCGACTGTACAAGGAATTGGCTTAAAGAGCTTCACCAGAGCCCTTTTGGCCTGTCTTACCCGTTTCAACCGTCACTGCGGAACATAGACTTGGTGTTTGCGAGGCAAATACGCATAGCAGTGTATACTCCAATGCAAGAAATACAGTAGGAAAGGCAGATGAGTCAACACCTGGAATTAAAATGTAATACTGTAACGATTAGTGAGAGTTGGTTGCAGGAGGGGCAGAAAGATCTGGCAGCTTAAGATTACAGAGTTCCCTTTCTTTAGACGTGACAGAACGGGAGAGATAAAAGTGGTATTGCTAGTCACGGAAAATGTCATCTCACTGCTCAGTCAGTACAGACTGGAAAATTCGTCTAGTGAGTTGCTAACGGTGGAACTGAGGAAGAAGGTAGATATGGCCACTATAATGGGACTCTATTACAAATCAAGTATCAGTCCTCGGGATTCTTTTTTTAATTGATTTTTACGCATTTCTACAGCCACTACAAGCAAAACACCAACAGCAAAATGAAGATTAATACAGTGCAAAATAAGCATATCAATTTTATAGTTCAAAACAGTAAGGAAAAAACACCCAGGCATATAAAGTTAGTATCCTCCCCACCCTCCCACGGAAAAACTCCAGGCCAACCATTACAAGATGTAAAAAGGAATTAATCGGAGTATTCAAAACCCCCAAAACTGTAAATATAAATAAAAACAAGGAATAATAATGCCTACTACCAAAACTAAAATGAAATTTCAAACACAAAAAAACTAACATAGAACTTACAGAAAGAAAAATAAAGCTGAAAGTAAGGGATTAAAGAAAATAGACAATCTAAAAAGGAGTTGTGAAAATATTCAAGAAAAGGTCCCCACACCTTTTGAAACTTTATGTCCGAGTTAGGAAGTGAGCAGTGAATTTTTTCAAGGTCTAACCAGGACATAATATCATTAAGCCATTGAGCATGGGTGGGTGGGGCAACATCTCTCCACCTAAGAAGAATTAAGCGTCTAGCCAAAAGAGAGGCAAAAGATAATGTTCTGATGAAGATAATGAGTCCTGACGAAGGGTCTCGGCCCGAAACGTAGACTGCTCGTTTCAACGGATGCTGCCCGACCTGATGAGTTCATCCAGCTTGTTTGTACGTGTTGATTTGACCACAGCATCTGCAATGTACTTAGTGTTTAAAGATAATGTTCGACGTTTAGTCAGACTCAAATGTAAATCTGCCTCATCCAAGCTACCAAAAAGAGCAATCAGAGGATTGGGTTCTAAGAGGCAATTAAGAATATGGGATAAAGTTTTTTAAAAAAAACTGCCCTCCAAAATTTCTCTAGACTAGGACAGGCCCAGTACATATGGATAAGAGAAGCCTCGCCACCTTTGCACTTGCCACAAACAGGACTAATGTCAGGGTAACATCGGGATAAATTAGATTTGGACATGTGAGCCTATTTACAATCTTTAACTGTAAAAGGCAGTGGCGAGCACATAGAGAGGTTGAATTAACTGACTTGAGAATTGAGTCCCAAACCGCATCAGATAAAGAAATATTTAAATCATGCCCCCAAGCAGTTATAATTTTATCAAAGGGGGCACGCCTTATGGTCACTAATTTATCACGAATAAAATATATTAAGCCTTTGCCCAATGGATTAATAGAAAGAAACAGGTCCATCTACAGTGCTAATCCGAGAGAATGTTGCAGCGGCTCTTAGGGAGCACGTACTTGATTGGAAATAAGTGAATGCTCTGATTGGATTATAGAGCAGAACTCCCATCAACCAGTGAGAGGTGGGAGAAAAGACTTGTGTACAGATTATGAAAGGCTTACGATGTTACAGGGTTATTGTAGTTGATCTGTTTACCTTCCCCAAAATTGACTGGAACTGCAACCTTTGCATCATTTTAAAGTCAGGGTTTAGTTCAAATGCACCTTCGCCCACCTCCTTCTCCTCAACGGCTGCGGCGTGTATTCTCAAACTGATGTGCATAACGTGGCAATTCATGCATTGGAGGAAGTTAGATTACTGCAGGTGACCACAGTACAGATTATCTCCTATTTTCCACACAGCCACTTCAAGTACCTCGTTAAATATAATTTTAACTGCACTTCCCTGTTCAGATTTCTTCCTTGCACCGAAGAAGAGAACGACAATTCGAAGACGGACGGGTAATTTTCTACCAGAATGCAGTCAACTGATATGCATATGCAACGTTTCTAATTCAGGTAACGGGCCGCCAGGATTTTTACCAGGTTCACATATCGATGTGTCGGCTCAGATGTCTTATCACTTTGTTCAGCCGTCACATCGCATCCCCGTCCTTCCAGCATATTTTCCCATCAGTCCTCCCTCCTCTTTCCCGTTCTTATTATTCACTACTAAAATCTGTCTAAATTCACCCCCACATTTCTTCCCTCTTCCTTCGCTATCTGGATGGAAATCCCAAGCGAAAACAAGCCTTTGGCCTCGACGAATCCTTCTGCAACTGCTGAGTTTATTTTATGCGTTCTGATGTGGTTTTTTTTCAAATTGCAGAATTTTAAATCTCTGCTATTCACTCCCGCTGTAGCTTAATTTAAAAAGTCTTCACTACCATTGTTATTCACTATCACAGCGATTGTCTACTTTTTCAATCATACAGCACCCTTACCCCTACCTCGAAGACCTTAATCTTCGAAATGCTCGAATGTTCAGTGACACGTCCAAGGAATGTTTACCTGTGTCTCTGTCTGAGTGGATTTGTGCCACTTCCTTTCTGAGGATTTGTAAAATAAGTGGAACACTGAGCATTTTGTCAGGGAAGTGCCCATTTCGGACACGATGGACAAAAAGTCAATGATAAATCACCTGAACAAGGCTATTGGGGAGAGTTTAAACTGGAATTGCTGGGGGTGGGGGTGGAAACCGTACTGAAGTGACGGACGAAAGGCAGGTTGGCTCACAAATACAGAAAGCTTGGAGATAGTGCAAAAGGGAGGATAGGCAGGTGATGGAGAAGGGACCCACTCAGACAGATGGTTTGAGAAGTGTCTATTTTAATGCAAGAAGCATCATGAACAAAGCAGATGAGCTTAGAGCATGGATCAGCAGTTGGAGCTATGATGCTATGGCCATTACAGAAACTCGGATGGTGCAGAGGCTGGAATGCTTACTTCAATTGCTAGGCTTTACATGTTTCAGAAAGGTCAGGGCGGAAGGCAAAAGAGGTGGGGGCGTGGCACTGTTGATCAGGGATATTGTCACGGCTGCAGAAAAGGAGGATTCATGGAGGGGCTGTCTACGGAGTGCCTGTGGGGTGGAAGTTAGGAATAGAAAGGGTTCAATAAATTTACTGGGTGTTTTTATAGACCACCTAATAGTAACAGGGACGTCGAAGAGCAGATAGGGAAACAGATTCTGCAAAGGTGAAATAATAATAGGGCTGTCGTGGTGGGAGATTTTAATTCCCCAAATATTGATTGGCATCTCCCTAGAGCAAAGAGTTGCGATGGGGTGGAGCTTGTTAGTGTGTTCAGGAAGGTTTACTGACACAATATGTAGATAGGTCTTTAGGAACAGAGGCTGTACTTGATCTGGTATTGCGAAATGAACCTGGTCAGGTGTCAGGTCTCTCAGTGGGAGAGTATTTTGAAGATAGTGATCACAATTCTATCTCCTATACTATAGCATTGGAGAGGGATAGAAGCAGGCAAGTTAGGGCAACGTTTAATTTGAAGCATAAATTGGAAATATGTTCTCAGGGAAACGTACAGAAGAAATGTGGCGAATGATCAGAGGATATTTGTGTGTTCTCCGTAGATGCGTTCCAATGAGGCAGGGGAAGGATGATAGGGTACATGAACAGTGGTTTACAAAGCCTTTTGTAAATCTAGTCAAGAAGAAAAGGATAGCTTACGAAAGTTTCGAAAAGCAAGGTAACAATAGAGATCTAGAAGATTTTAATGCTAGCAGGAAGGAGCTTTTGAATGAAATTAAGAGAGCTAGAAGGGGCCAAGAGAAGGCCTTGGTGGACATGACTAAGGAAAACAGCAAAGGCATTCCAGAAGTATATGAAGAACAAGAGGATAAGACATGAGACAATAGCACCAATCAAGT
Source organism: Hemitrygon akajei (assembly GCF_048418815.1). Taxonomy (NCBI): domain Eukaryota; kingdom Metazoa; phylum Chordata; class Chondrichthyes; order Myliobatiformes; family Dasyatidae; genus Hemitrygon; species Hemitrygon akajei. Next base: position 41,343,567 of record NC_133151.1, read on the forward strand.
GTGAAAACGGAAAAGTGTATATGCAACCGGAGGAGATGGCAGAGGTACTTAATGAATAGTTTGCTTCAGTATTCACTACGGAAAGGTAGTTGGTGATTGTAGGGATGACTTTCAGTGGACTGAAAAGCTTGCACATTTAGATATTAAGGAAGAGGATGTGCTGGAACTTTTGGAAATCATCAAATTGGATAAGTCACCGGCGAACGGGATTTTACCCAGGCTACTGTGGGAAGCGAGGGAGAAGGTCTACGCATCGTGATTGAGGACGGTAGAGGTTCTGGAGAATTGGAAGGCTGCGGATGCTGTTCCCCTTTTTCAATAAATGGAGTAGGGATAGCCCAGGTAATTATAGACCAGTGAGTCTTACTTCAGTGGTTGGTAAGTTGATGGAGATGATCCTGAGAAGCAGGATTTATGAACATTTAGAGAGGCATAATATGATTAAGAATAGTCAGCACGGCTTTGTCAAAGACAGGTCGCGCCTTGCGAGCCTGATTGAATTTTCTGAGGATGTGACCAAACACATTGATGAAGGCTTAACAATAGATGCAGTGTATTTGGATTTCAGCAAGATATTTGATAAGGTACCTCATGAGGACCTTATTGAGAAAGTAAGGAGGCATGGGATCCAAGGGGACATCGCCTTGTGGAACCAGAAGTGGCTTGCCCGCAGAGGGTAAAGTGTGTTTGTAGACGGGTCATATTCTGCATGGAGGTCGGTGACTAGTGGTGTGCCGCAACCATCTGTTCTGGGACCCCTATTCTTTATGATTTTTATAAATGACCTGGATGAGAAAGTAGACGGATGGGCTATTAAATTTGCTGACGGCACAAAGGTTGGGGGTGTTGTCGACAGTGTGTAGACCTGTTAGAAGTTACAGCGAGATATCGATAGGATGAAAAACTGAGATGAGAAGTGGCAGACGAAGTTCAACACAGATGTGTGAAATGGTTCATTTTGGTAGGTCAAATATGATGACAGAGTATAGTATTAATGGTAAGACTCCTAGAAGTGTGGAGGATCAGAGGGATCTTGCAGCCCGAGTTCATAGTGCACTCAAAACTACTGCACAGGTTGGCTCTGTGGTTAAGAAGGCATACAATACATTGGGTTTAAGAGCCGAGAGACAATGTTGCAGCAGTATAGAACCCTGGTCAGGCTTCACTTGGAGTATTCTGCTCAATTCTGGTCGCCTCACTACAGGAAGGATATGGAAACCATAGAAAGGGTACAGAGGAGATTTACAAGGATGTTGTCTCGACAGAGGAGCATGCTTTATGAGAATAGGTTGAGTGAAATCAGCGTTTTCTCCTTGAAGCGACGGAGGATGAGAGGTGACCTGATAGAGGTGTATAAGATGATAAGAGACACTGATCGTATGGATAGTCAGAGGCTTTTTCCCAGGGCTGAAATGACTAGCACGAGAGTGCACAGTTTTAATGTGGTTGGAAGTAGGTAATGTCAGAGGCACGTTATTTACGCAGAGAGTGAGAAGTGCGTGGAACGGGCTGCCGGCAATGTTGGTTGAGACAGAAATGATAGGTTTTTTTAAGAGACTGCCAGATAGGTACATAGAGCTTAGAAAAATAGAGGGCTATGGGTAACGCTCGGTAATTTCTAAGGTAAGGACATGTTCTGCACTGCTTTTGGGGCCGAGGGGCTTGTATTTAGCTCTAGGTTTTCGATGATTCTATGTTTCTACTAGCCAGGTAAAATATTCCCTGAAGGAAACCATGCTGACTTTGTCCTATCTTGTCCTGTATCACCAATTACTTCATGATCTCATCCTTAACAATTGATTGCAACATCTTCCCAATCAATGAACGACAATTTCCTTTCTGTCGCCCCCTTCTTTCCACAATTTATAAACGAACCGCATTCAGAACCCTACCGTAGAAAAGTCTACGTCACTTTTCTACACACTTTCAGCATTTTGACCAACTTTTCCATCGAAGTAGGAACTACACTCACCTTTTTCCCCTCTAGCGTTCCAATACGTGGTACAGTGCTGGTGTCTTCCACTGTGAAGTGGACTACTATGTACCGCATATCATTTGTTTAAACTACCAACTCGCAACATCTCATACATTCTTGCACTACTGCCACTGCTCTGCCCGTAATGGCCTCACCTCAGCCACCTGCGCTCACTCCTCACTGAGTTTCAACCGGCCATGACACTGTGCTCTCCTTCAAAATCCTCCGTCTTCGTGCATGCTTCTTTGGTGAAGTCTCTGCAACCCGCACTGTGGACTCCTCCTTTCTTGAACCCCATCCTCTTCCTAGTCTGGTGTCTCTCCAATTCCAACCTCACTCCTTCCGAACTCTCTGTTCTCCACGATCTCTGTACTAATATAACCTCAAACTCACAGATAAGCGGGCTGGGGGCGTGGTGTAGGGGGTGTTGTAGTAGTCTGCGGTCTGACATATACCTTGCTGAAGCACAGCGACAAGTCTCAAGCACCTCCTCTTACTTGTCCTCCAACAGGACCCCACTAGTGAGCGCCAGGCAGTTGGTTCCTACACCACCACCTACCTTACTGTCTCTGAAGATCCCCCGTCCACCCTCACCAAACTCATAGCTTGCTCTCCCCGTACCTCCTGTCACAACCTTCGTCACAAAACCTGCCTGTACCGGTAGACCCATTGTTTCTGCTTGTTCCAGCTGCACTGGACTTATATCGGCATACCACGACACAAATTTATCCACCCGGTTCAAGACCTTCCTACCTACAGTGCATCCCAGTGATTGCAGACTCATCGGCCCTGGTCGTCTTATTTTCACTGAGGGATGTACAGTCCATGAACTGTTGCCCACCAACCATGAAATTATCACATCTTTAAGATTTTTTTCTGAACTCCAGACGCACCCCACCCCACAATCAAATCTCTTCCACCACCACGCTCCTCCGTCTGGCAGAACAGGTCCTCACTTTTAATATCTTCTATTTTGTCCCCTAGCATGTCAATGAAACTAAACTCTCATGGATCCTAGTTATGCCTGCCTTTAGTCCGTTACATGGAACAGTCTATGTTTCAAGCCTACACTAGTATCAGACCCCAACAGTTTCTACGCTACATCAAGGACTGCATACGTGCTACTTCCTTTACCTCTGCGGCCACAGTAAGGGTGGAGGAGTAACACATGGCATTCCGTCTGGTTAGCCTCCAAAGTGATGGCATGAATTTCTGATAATGTTCCCCCCACGCTTTTAACATTTCCCATTCCCATTTCCCTCTCTCAACTTATCTCCTTTCCTGCTACTCACCTCCATTTCACTTTCTTTCATGGATTTCTGCACGCTGCTATCACATTCCCACTTATCCAGCTCATTGTCTCTTTCACCAATCGACTTCCCAGCTGTTCACTTCAAATCGCCCACTTCCCATCACATACTACTTCGTATTTCCTACAACCTCCACCCACCTTCGTATTCTGACCTTATCTATTTCTCCAGTCCTGTTGAAGAGTCTCGGCCCGAAACACCGACGGTTTACTCTTTTCCATGGATGCTACCTGGCCGCTGAAACCTTCTATCATCTTGTGTGCGTTGATAAGAACACAAGACATAGGAGTAGATTTAGGGCATTTGGCCCTTCGTGACTGTTTCGATTTTCCATTATGGCTGATGGCTGATGATCCCTCTCAATCCATTTCTCCCGCCTGCTCCCTGCAACCCTTGAAGAACTAATAAAGAATAACGAAGAATAATAATGAAGAACTAATAAAGCTCCATTGTGATTGCGTTCAGTCACTTGACTTCCACAGACGGCTGAAGCGATGAATTCCACAGTTTCACTACCCTGTGGTTCATTAAAAAATGCTCTCCATCTGTTCTAAATGGACGTCCCTCCACCCTAAGCCTTTGCCCGTAAGTCGTAGACTTAACCACTATAGGAAACATTCTTCCCACATCAACTCTATCTAGACCTTTCAATATTCAATAGTTTCAAAAGAGATCCCAGACCATTCATCCAACCCGCAGTGAGCGCAAGCACAAAGGCAGAAGACACTCCTCATATGTTAACACTTTCAATCGTGGCATCCTTCTTGGGAATCTGCTCTGGTCTCTCTCCAATGCCTACGGATTTGCTCTGTGTTAAGATGCCCCAAACTGCTCACAATATTCCAATTGAGACCGGATCACTGCCTTATAAATCCTCAGCATTACATCGCTGTTATCACATTCGGTTTATTTCAAAGTAAATGTTAAAATTGCATTTGCTTCCTTGCCAGCGACTTGAGGGAATCCTGCACGAACACTCACTATTATCTCTGCACATCAGTTTTATTTTATTATTTGCTCTCCATTTAAAATATAGTTGATCCCTTTCGTCTTACCTAAACTTATTCATGATTTTTCTTCACAAATTACAAGTACGCGCTTGAGAGACTGTGGTGGGGAGCGGGGTAGTGACTTCACCCGTGCGATGATGGCGCGAGAAGACGGCTTATACGAGCTCATTGCAGAAAGAGTTTAATTTCTACCCTTAATGTCTGCCTGTCCCTTTTCAAGGTGAATGAAGTTCGGGGAATACCGTGATCTAGAGCTGGAGTCAATTTTGTTTCTTTACACCAATGGTCTCCAATCTCGGGGCTTACCAAACCGCTGTCTTTAAATACTGTATCTCGAAGACGCAGACTGGAAGTCAACCGCACCTTCCGGCTTCTGAGAATTTGCAGCACTCGGGAGGAAACCAATTCTGTGCAGGTGTCGCTGGCTGAAGCGTCTCGGGAGGAAATGGAATATCACGAATACCGGAGCAGCTGTTGGAGGCCTCTGTATCTGATGGCGCATTCCTCTCTCCTTCTCGTGTTGGTGAGAGGGCATGTGTTGACGATTCTCGAATCGGAGGAAAACGGAAAAAATCGACGCAGTGAACTGTAACATCGTACATTGGTGCATATGTTTTTGTTATTGTGTTAGTTCCTCCTTTGAACTTGCGGCACCTCTCCGCTCCTTTACGGAGGGGTAGAGAGAGAGAGAGAGAGAGAGAGAGAGAGAGAGAGTTTGGTTGGTTTAGTTAGTAGCTGGAAGGTGCCAGTGAGTTCTGTTGCAATAAGTGGTGGAGCGGGAAGGTCGACGCTTTGCTGCTGCTTATGCGTCTGAGTGGCGAGTAGAGGAACGCCTTGGGGCTCTAATTTTTTTACTGTCTCTCATTATTTGGCGTATGCTTGTTTTCCTGAATGTCTGCGAAGAACAAAGATTTGATATAGCATATTTTATAGATTCTGTGATATTAAATGGAACATTTGAACTATTGACCCAAATTTTCTTGTTTCCTAAGGTAAAATACAGGTCAGCCTAGACTCTTCTTAGATCTGACTTCAGTTTCTGACCATGATCCACGGTGTCGCTGATCAAGGTTTAGCCTTAGGATTCAGTTCCCTTCAATTTTGCTCATTCGGTTGACTTCTTACATTACATTAAGTATGCTCACTCGATACAAAACATAGATTGTGTAATTAGCTAAGAGGACATCAATCACCTTGTTTCGACGTCACTCTTCTTTTCTCAATAACATTCGGGATTCCTGATAGAATGGTGCAAGATGTGACAGCGGGCATGAAATGGAACCGAGCCACTACCGAAGACACGGCGGCTTGGTTTGACTTTCATTTTTCTTGGTCAATCTCAGAATAATCCCGCAATGGGGCATTATCAAAATCTTCAGCTCTTCTCTGAATTTAGTGTGGGTAAATGTTTAAATACCGATCTTTGCACAGGAAGTGAGGGGCGTGATCAGGTTTCTGTTTGTTCAATGATATCTGCGGCGGAATAATGGTCGGGACCTGCATCCATGGCGAAAACAGGGATAAAATGATTCTCAGATGCTGTCAGACTGAGTAACATGAAGTTGCCAGATAGAGTGAAGAGCAATATTATGGATTGTCTTTTGCTCGCAATGTCCAGGGCAGGAGAATTCACTTTCCGATAAGTACGGTATCCTTTTTAAGTTTTTCTGGCCACAATGAAATGCCTAAACTTCACCTTATATACAGAAATTCTAAAACAAATACACAAAATGACCAAAGATAACTTTTATTCGCGTGAACGCGGCAAATGCTGTTAAGCAGATGGCATCAGATTAAAGTTTCCCAATTATTGGCAGAGGTTCAAATACAAACAGATTGGGGATGTTCTCCAAGGAAATCAAGATCTGTCTTTCTGCTGCAAGGATTGGCACAGTTCTTGTTGTTGGTAAGTAAATGAGTATTGAGCGTTTAGTCATCAGTGTCTTCTGTCTCACTTGCCAAGCCCGTGATGCTGCTCCAACGTAGCAGCATCTTGGATGAATCTTTCATCAGTGAGTTCTACCAGACCCATCCGGATCGGCTAAGGCCATAGGGGACCGGCCATGGAGGGTGTTGGTGTTGGGGTTTTTCTCAGGCTTGCTCACGCTGACATATCCTTTTCTCTGCCCAGCTAACAGGATTCACCTACTACTCGTTCCATACACATGATCTGCAGCCTACTTAACCCCAGTTCTCAAACACCATTCTTGTTCACTCATCCAATCAATCGGCCTCAACCAGTACTTTATGGCTTTCACTCGACCTGCATAACGTTTACCTTGTTGCAAATGGCGTTTAATTTCCCTTTCCCCTTGCTTTGTGGCTTCTGGTATTATTCTGTTTTATTATTTTGTATCTGTTATGGAAGTTATCGTTCCCCGCTGAATCCGCTCCGCTGCTTTGATTTTGGCTCAAGCCCCCTCTGCGCTTCCTGACAGATTAACCAGCAAGCGTGTTAAATAGAGAAGATATCTCTCCAGTGGTATTACAGCCACCCTTGAAATGACGTTAGTTATATTCCATGAAATGTTTACCCTTGATTTGAACATTAGTGGAGCAAAATCTGTGAGGATATATGCTCCTGTTATTAGATATTTTTGGATGAAACATAAAACGTCTCAGAACGTCTATGAAAGCGTAACATAGCAGACATGATCTGACTTAAAGGAGAAGAAAATTGTAATTAAGCAACGCAAATGTCGTTTATTTTCTCTTTTACGACCTTTAAATGAAATAGGAAATTTATTAATAATCACATTTGTGTTTACCTGTTCTGTCTAAGAATGAGTAACGAAAACTGCTGGCAGGAACGCATAGTGTCGTTAACATAAATGTGCTTTGGTGGGTTTAGCTGTCGGCCGGTGGTTTTCCTCCAGTATGCAATAGGTCAAGTGACTGAATGTCCGATAGATATTCTTCACAATCTATCTTTCCCTGCTTTGCTTCAAGCGGCTGATGAGTAGATTAAATGTCATCCAGATAAATTTCTACTTTTACGGACTTCAATACTTCCACGATGCGTTATTTCATTGTAAGTGCATGCAGCTGCTGAATCAGAAAGGAAAAAGAAATGGATTTACTATATTTTCTTTACAACAGAACCCGTACGTGATCCCACACTAGAGTTGTACATAAAGCTTCGGAGTATGGCACTTGATGCTGCTCCCTTGGATGCAAAGAAGTAGGGTGAGAGGACAGGTTTTATCCGTATGTATCAGTCCCGTGCTGCTTACTGACCTTGTATATATTGACAAGCAAATTTACCTCATCTGTAAAACGTTGTGATTTTGCATAATTTGCCCTCCATGAAAGACCACAGAAATCTAACTGTCACAAGTGACCAAAATCGGAAAAGAAGCACAACTCAAACACAGAATCGCAGAGCTATTAATGTTCCAGTTCTTTAAGTAAATAGTCTTAGTGAACGGATGTAGAAACGGCGGTCCAAGCAGTTTGTACCATCTAAGCTTTCCTCATTCCCCCCCCCCCCACCATTTGGAACTTACCTTGTTAAGGCATTCCTATCCATGGACTATCCAAATACATTTTGAATGTTCTGAAAGTGTATACCTCAAACATATCCTCGGGTACCTCTTTCCATATACCTACCCACTTAATTGGTCAAAGTGGTCCCTCCACTTCCTATTAATTTTCTCTCGTCACTTTAATTCAATGTCCATTAGTAAATGATTCTCTACGCTCTTTGTCACTGGTAAGATGGCTGAGACGCCAGTATTATTAGTCTGGTCAGTGGGGGTGGGTCTGGATTACCAATGTCGTCATCACCATGGTCAGCAATGACATTGTCAGGTGCGTAGTAATTGCTCTGGAAAAGCAGCAACTAAAATATTCTTCATGACAGGAAACCGCAGTAAAGTTCGGTTGTACAATATCAAGCTCTACCCAGCATTGCACTGTAAGTGATTCAGTGAAAACAGTTCTCGATTTCCAGACCATTACTTCTAGCCACTGAATACAAGCAACATATGTTTATGCAACCTGTGATTCTGTTTCCACGGATCCGCATACGAGTCCAGATTTAAATTTGAATGGATAGGTCAATACAATGCTTGTGAGAGGACTTCACCAAATTCCGATTAGTCTTACAAATGAAATTGTGTTTCCGAAGCTGGAAATGACAGGAGGAACGGGCAAAGAGCTGAACAAGAGGTATATCTCCCCCACCTGTTTTCATCTCTCAACCTTCTAGAGCTCGTGCATACTCATCCGGTTGTGGTTCAGGTTACTGCTCATCCTGCAGAGACCTCTTTATTCTGTCCCTTGTAATTTTTGTCTCATTCGAGCAATACTTACAAATTATTTCAAAATTTTAAAAAAAGATCTCAATTTTATTGCACGCAAACATATAACTGAGCGTATCTCGTAATTCTGCAAGTGCCGAACTATAACGGGTTAACTACATCTCACCTTGACTGTAATTAATCTGATTAGTGATGTACAATAATTCCCTCTTGTTGTTCAACACCATCTGCTTGGAACACCAGAAAGCTTACATATTTATTCGCAGCATACGAATTTTTCTTTCAAAGGTTAAGAATACTTAACGTATGTTTACATGTATACAGGGTATTTTTACAATTTTTTTACTATTTTATTGCTGGTATGAGACATCAGAGGAAATCATATCGGTTGTGAAAAGGTGATGAAAGTTCGGCATTCTTATGTTCCCGGGTAGTTTTCATTATCTGAACCTACTGAACACAAGCTGCACCTATTTTCGTCATTGCGGTTCTTTATCCGCGAACCCACTGTCCGGACTTTTTTTCATATGGACTGACTACATATAAGAATGTAACAGGACCTGTGACGAAGTAACACTGAATTTCTTTTAGATATACGAACATAAAAATGTGCGGGTGCCCCGAAATATAAACATGGCCCAATATGATGATAGATAAAAGAGTGAATATTTCTCCTTATCCGCTGGGTCACAGCTGATACGAGTACGAAAATAACAACAAAAGCCGAGGTTAAATGTCTTTATGTCCACTGATGCTTCGGTCACTGGTTGGTATTTTGACCCTACAACGCTCCCCTCTGAACGATAAGTTGCACGGAGATTCTGTCCGCATCACATAGCCATCTCCTGTTGTGGAGGGTACAACAAATTCCATTAATGATTATACATTTGAGGCATTGATTAAGCAGGTTGTAATTTGTGTTTTTATTTGCTGCAAGAGAGTGGGCATTGACAAATGAATACATAACCAATATGTTCTGATATCCAGCGACAGTGTGACCATTACTAATCACTAGTAATCATCACTAATAGTGTGGTTTCTGCTGAAGAGCATTTTTATATAAAGAGCGATATTAATATATTTTAATGGTCATACATTTTGTTTTCGCTGTGTCAATCATGAGGTTGGACAAGCAATGAATTTAACAGTATACTTGGAGATGGCTCTGAATAAGCAGTGATACTCTCTGTGAGAGATCCTGGGGCCGAATGAGATGTGATAATAATATTCCAGAATTGAGGGATCTGGGCAAGAAGAAACATTATCCGTGTGGTCGCTGGCAGGTCAGAATAAGCACTGATAACAGCGCGTGGGCACTGATGCCCCTGTAGACCTGTTCATTGCAATAATGGATCCCGTGAAAGAAGGAAATAACACGAGTGAATCTGCAGATGCTGGAAATAAATAAAAACACAAAATGCTGGCAGAACTCAGCAGGTCAGACAACATCTATGGGAGGAGGTAGTGACGACGTTTCGGGCCGAAATCCTTCATCAGGAGGGAAGTAACATGGGATGGTCGAGGGGGGATAAGAAGTGGGGGGCGGGATGAAGTAAAGAGCTAGGAAGTGATAGGCTGGAGGGAAATGGGCTGGGAGAAGGTGGAGAATTATGGGAAATAAAAGAGAAAGAAAGGTAGGGCTGGGGCGAGATTATAGAGAGAGAAAGAGAACCAGACTAAAATAATAGATAGGGATGGGGTAAGGGGGGCAGGGGTATCAACGAAGGTCTGTGAGTTGAACGTTCATGCCGGCAGTTAGGAGGTTACCTAGGCGGGAGATGAGGTATTGTTCCATCGACCTGCGTGTGGCCTCATCTTGACGGTAGAGGAGGCCATGGACAGACATGTCGGAGTGGGAGTGGTCTGTGGAATTGAAGCGTGTGGCCACAGGGAGATCCCGCCACTGCTGGAGAACTGAGCGCCGGTGTTCGGCGAAACGGTCTCCCAGTCCGCGGCGGGTCTCCTCAGTGTAGAAATGGCCACATCGGGAGCACCGGATACAGTATATCACCCCAGTTGACTCGAAGGTGAAGTGGTGCCTCACCTGAAAGGACTGTCTGGGGTCTAGGATGGTGGTGAGGGAAGAAGTGTGGGGGCAGGTGTAGCACTTCTTCCGTTTGCAGGGATGAGTGCCCGGAGGGAAGAAAGAAAGGGTCTTCCCTTTGTCCACTATCGACTCTGCCCTCCATCGCGTCTCCCATATTTCACGCACCTCTGCCCTCACCCCATTCCCCCGCCAGCCCACCAGGGATAGAGTCCCCCTGGTCCTCACCTATCACCCTACCAGCCTACAGATCCAACGTATAATCCTCCATAACTTCCGCCACCTCCTACGTGATTTCACCACCAGCCACATCTCCCCCCCCCCCCAACTCTCGGCTTTCCGCAGGGATCGCTCCCTACGCGACTTCCTTGTCCATTCATCCCCCCATCCCTCCCCACTGACCTCCCTCCGGGCACTCCATCTCCCTCTGGTGCTCCCCCCCCCCCCCCACCTCCTTTCTTTCTCCTGAGGCCTCCCGTCCCATGATCCTTTCCCTTCTCCAGCCCTGTATCACTTTCGCCAATCACCTTTCCAGCTCTTAGCTTCATCCCAACTCCTCCGGTCTTCTCCTATCATTTCGCATTTCTCCTTCCTCCCACTACTTTTAAGTCTCTTACTATCTTTCCTTTCGGTTAGTCCTGATGAAGGGTCTCGGCCCGAAACGGTGAGAGCGCTTCTCCCTATAGATGCTGCCTGGCCTGCAGTGTTCCACCAGCATTTTGTGTGTGTTGTTGTTTGAATTTACAGCATCTGCCGATTTCCTCGTGTTTACTCATCCCTGCAAACGGAAGAAGTGCTACACCTGCCCCCACACTTCTTCCCTCCCCACCATCCTAGGCCCCAGACAGCCCTTTCAGGTGAGGCACGACTTCACCTTCGAGTAAACTGGGGTGATATACTGTATCCGGTGCTCCCAATGTGGCCATTTACACATTGGGGAGACCCGTCGCAGACTAGGAGACTTTCGCTGAACACCGGCGCTCAGTCCTCCAGCAGTGGCAGGATCTCCCTGTGGCCACACACTTCAATTCCACAGACCACTCCCACTCCGACATGTCTGCCCATGGCATCCTCTACCGTCAAGATGAGGCCACACGCAGGTCGATGAAGCAATACCTTATCTCCCGCCTAGGTAACCTCCTACCTGCCGGCATGAACATTCAGCTCACAGACCTCCGTTAATAACCCTGCCCCCCCCCCTTACCCCCATCCCTATCTATTATTTTAGTCTGGTTCTCTTTCTCTCTCTTTTCCCCCCTCACTATAATCTCACCCCAGCCCTACCTTTCTTTCTCTTTTATTTCCCATAATTCTCCACCTTCTCCCAGCCCATTTCCCTCCAGCCTATCACTTCCTAGCTCTTTACTTCATCCCGCCCCCCACTTCTTATCCCCCCTCGACCATCCCATGTTACTTCACTCCTGATGAAAGGTTTCGGCCCGAAACGTCGTCACTACCTCCTCCCATAGATGCTGTCTGGCCTGCTGAGTTCTGCCGGCATTTTGTGTTTTTAAAGAAGGAAATAACTCCTGTTGTCTCCCCACAGCCGAGAAAGGGAATCAGATTTTCTGTCTCATAAATGTAATCCTTTTCAATCTCTCTATTCATCTATTTATGCTGCTATATATATGCCCCTATTTATGCGCCCATTGGCGATAAACTGAAAACGTCTTTCTCTGAAATAGCCGTGTGACAATTTTTGTGGAATATGCAGAAATATAACGAGAAAAAAATGTATACTTGAAATGATTGTGAAAATACTCCTGGGTAAAATCCTTGAAGAATATCAATGGGATATGTCCTAGCTGATTTGATTTGTTGATTTCTAATTCATTTTTAATTATTGCTTATCGGTGTGATTGACCGTCGTTTCCGACGATGGCTTATCTTGTGAAGGAAGAATTTCGTAGTGTAAAAGCCGTTGCACTGGGACAGTTCGACTGTCTCGGCTTCAAAGTCTTGGTCCAATAGCAGGAAGGAAAGTCAAGATTGGAGATTTCCTCGCTCTAGCGGATATCCATGACGCCTTGTGTGCCTTGTTTTGCCCTTTGCTGTCCATGAAGCGTTGCTGCCCCGCCTTCTTGGGTGTTGAATCTTCTAGTTGATCTCATCCGCCGAGTCCGGGAACTGTCTTCAGTTGCTGGGGTAAGCAAATTCCATAACTCACGGGAGTTCAAATTTCCTGGCTACCCTCACTGGTTTGTCCCGCCTGTCGAAGCGCCATACCAGTGGTTGCCACTGTCGGTTGCAATCAGTTACTCGGAGCCACCGATAAGAGCTGAGTGTCAGGACTGAACTAAAAGTGGACGAACTGCCTCTCGGTAGAGTACGACTAGCCCGCCACCAGAGGTGCAAATAAGTTACTGTTTATAACATTTTAAAATGAAGGGTCTTGGAGATTTTATTTTGGCACTGAACTTGAGCTGCTGATTTGAGAAATCTTAATAATTAGTCAGTTTCATAGCAAGTACAACGTGCACTAAATAAGTATCAAATCTGAGCTTTGGCAAAGCACAATCGTTCCGTATTAACGACAGAGAGTTTTTTAAAACTGGTAAAATGAAGGATATGTATCTGTGTTCCTGAAGGTGGAAGACCCACGTTTCACTGAGCTGTTAGTATTTCAATGTTGTTGGTAGTTGATGATATTTAGCGTAATAAATGTTTACGATATTTATTTGACCGGTACAAAATCAACATTTTCAGGATGACAATGACAGTAATTGTATTCACCGGAGAGACACCATCTGGAATTTTGCAGAATAGTTGGCAGCACAATACTTTCTAGTACGTTTATGCACCGCTCAGCCCGCGCACTTAGATAGCTCCCATTGAAGATCCTGAAAAACCAACCACACATGCTTGAAATTTGTTCAGTTTCCTGCATTATCATTTACTTCAGATAGTAATCATCATTATTTTGCAGGTTTCATTGTTTGATTTTGCACAACATTTGACGAACGTTCAATTGACTGAACGACATTATAACCCTGAAAGGGTGAATATTTCACAATATCTATGTCTCACTTTCTGGAGAATTTACCCTTATACCTTCCTCCAACGTCATAGAAGCACAGAAAACCGACAGCACAATACAGGTCCTCTGGCCCACAAAGCAGTGCCAAACATGTCTTTACCTGAGAAATTACCAAGAGTTACCCGTAACACTCTATTTTTGTGAGTTCCCTATACTTGTCCAGGAGTTTCTTTAAAGAGCCTATGGTATCCAGTTCCACCACCATCGCCGGCAGCCTATTATATGCATTCACCACACCCTGCGTAAAAAAATACCCATAACATCCCCTCTGTACTTACTTCCAAGCATCTTAAAAATCTTCCTTCTCGTGCTAGCCATTCCAGCTCTGGGGAAAAAAGACTCTGACTATCCACACGATCAATGCCTCTCATCATCTAATATACCTCTACCAGGTCACCTTTCATCCTCTGTCGCTCCAAGTAAAACAAGCCGAGCTGACTCTATCTATCATAAGGCATGCTCCCCAATCCAGGCAACATCATTATAAATCCCCTCTCTACCCTTTCTATGGTTTCCGTATCCTTCCTATATTTGGGGAAAGTAAAATTTTCATGTTGTTACCCAACACACCTCCAGCATTCCTCCTCCGTAACTACCTCCGTCTTCAACGGGAATCTTACGAGGATACAATTACCTGCACCACCCCTAGCCCCTTGTGCGGTTTCTGAAGGTATCACGTCACTCACTTGTCCACTATCCCTCCCGACTAATCTCCTTCCTGGAACTTATCATTGCAAGCGTTACAAGTGCCCTACCTGCATCTAAACACAAAATGCACTGCAGGTGCTGGGGTCAAAGCAACACGCACAACACGCTGGAGGAACTCAGCAGGTCGGGCAGCATCCGTGGAAACGAGCAGTCAACGTTTCGGGTCGAGACCCTTCGGCAGGACTGAAGAGGGAGGGTGCAGGGGTCCTATAAAGAAGGTGGGGGAGGGTGGGAAGGATAAGGCTGGTAGGTGCTAGGTGAAAAACCAGTAAGAGGAAAGATCAAAGGATGGGGGAGGGGATATAGGAAGGGAAAGGCAGGAAAGGTGAACTGGGAATGTAAGGGAAAAGCGCTATGGGTAGTAGAAGGAGGCAGAGCCATGAGGGAGGCGATAGGCTGCTGGAGGAGGAGGCAGAGTGAAACTGGGATGGGGGAAGGGAGGGGGAGGGAATTACCGGAAGTTGGAGAATTCAACGTACATGCCAAGGTGCTGGAGACTACCCAGACGCTACATGAGATGATGCTCCTCCAACCTGAGTATAGAGGAGGCCATGTATGGACATATCTGAATGGGAAACTGAAGCAGAGTTGGAGTGGGTGGCAACCGGGAGATCCTGTCTGTTGTGGCGGATGGAGTGGAGGTGCTCGACGAAGTGGTCCCCCAATCTGCGTCGGGTCTCGACGATGTAGAGGAGGCCGCACCGGGAGCACCGGATGCAATAGATGCCCCCAACAGACTCACAAGTGAAGTGTTGCCTCACCTGGCAGGACTGTTTGGGGCCCTGAATGGTGGTAAGAGAGGAGGTATAGGGACAGGTGTAGCACTTACGTTTGCAGGGATAAGTGCCAGGTGGGAGATCCGTGGGGAGGGACGTGTGGACCAGGCATTCGCGGAAGGAAAGTGGAGAGGGGTGGAGAGGGAAAGATGTGCTTAGTGGCGGGGTCTTGTTGAAGGCAGCAGAAGTTGCGGAGGATAATATGCTGTATCCGGAGGCTGGTGGGGTGGTAGGTGAGGACAAGGGTAACTCTGTCCCTGTTGTGGTGACGGGGGTTGGGGTGAGGGCCGAAGTGCGGGAAATGGAGGAGAAACGGGTGAGGGCATCATTGATGACGGCAGAAGGGAAAACACGATCCTTAAAGAAAGAGCATATTTGAGATGTCCTGGAACGGAAAGCCTCATCCTGGGAACAGACGAGCGGTGAGCGGGTGTATGGATTAATGGCGCAGTTGACAATATAATGGTGGAATAGGAAATGTCGCAATAAACAGCAACTGTTTCCGATTTACTGTTAGCCTGCGCAGGCGCGTGACGTCAGCCAGTTGAGCGCGAAAGGT
Source organism: Hemitrygon akajei (assembly GCF_048418815.1). NCBI lineage: Eukaryota > Metazoa > Chordata > Chondrichthyes > Myliobatiformes > Dasyatidae > Hemitrygon > Hemitrygon akajei. The sequence goes on from NC_133151.1 coordinate 41,359,248, forward strand.
TTAAAAAGACAAGGAATCTTCAACGGTTTTTGATTCGGAGCAGGAAGGCTGCGAGTGAGCGGCTGATTTTTCGAGTGTAGGGCATTTTTTACTACTCCGGTTAAAGAGAGGGGAGACTGCGTGACGTCAGACATTTCAGCGCGAAAGGATTTAAAAGAAGACTACCCTATCCAGTGGGCAGCGTCGGACAAGGCAGCGCTGTGAGAGGCAGCAGAGTGATAGGGCTTTGTCTCAACGGGCTTAGGCAATAACGGGATGAGGCGAGGTAGGTTGAACTGTGTTAATTGCGGAAAGGAGGTGGTATGAGTGTGGCGCCAGTTTTCTGTGCTAGGTGTCAGACGTGGGGGATCCTGGAGTCTCCCAGCCTCTCGGACGACCATATCTGCACCAGGTGTGTCGAGCTGCAGCTCCTGAGGGACCGAAATAACTGGTGATGCAGCTCGATTACCTTCGCCTGATCAGGAAGAGCGAGGAGGTGATAGAGAGGAGTTATAGGCAGGTGGTCACACTGGGGCCACGGGAGACGCACAAGTGGGTCACAGTCAGGAAAGGGAAGAGGAAGAGTCAGGTACTAGAGAGTACCCCTATGGATGTACCCCTTGACAATAAGTACTCCTGTTTGAGTACTGTTGGGGGGGCAGCTTACTTGGGGGAAGCGGCAGTGTCTGTTCTTCTGGCACAGAGTCGGGCCCTGTGGCTCAGAAGGGTAGTGAAGGGAAGAGGAAGGCAGTAGTGATAGGGGGCTCTATAATTAGGGGATCAGACAGGCGATTCAATGGACGCAGGAAGGAAACTCGGATGGTAGTTTGCCCCGCAGGTGCCAGGGTCCGGGATGTTTCAGATCGAGTCCAAATATCTTGCAGTTGGAAGGAGAACAGTCAGAGATCGTGGTACATATTGGTACTAACACATAGGTAGGAAAAGGGAAGAGGTCCTGAAAAAAGACTACAGGGAGTTAGGAAGGAAGTTGAGAAGCAGGACCGCAAAGTTAGTAATCTCGGGATTACTGCCTGTGCCATGCGACAGTGAGAATAGGAATAGGATTAGGTGGAGGATAAATGCGTGGCGGAGGGATTGTAGCAGGGGGCAGGGCTTCAGATTTCTGTATTATTGGGACATTTTTTGGGTAGGTGTGACCTGTAGAAAATGGACGGGTTGCACTTGAATCCCAGGGGGACCAATATCCTGGTGGGAAGGTGTGATAAGGCTACTGCGGTGAGTTCAAACTAGAATTTTTCGGGGGTGGGAACCGAACTGAAGAGATTGGAGAAGAGGAGGTTTGCTCACAAATAAAGAAAGCTTGTAGACAGTGCGAGAGGAAGGATAGACAGGTGATAGAGAAGGGTCGAGCTCAGACAGAAGCTTTGAGATGTGTCTATTTTAACGCAAGGAGTGTTGTGAACAAAGCGGATGAGCTTAGAGCGTGGATCAGTACTTGGAGATATGATGTGGTGGCCATTACAGAGACTTGGATGGCTCAGGGACAGGAATGGTTACTACAAGTGCCGGGTTTTAGATGTTTTGGAAAGGACAGGGAGGGGGGTAAAAGAGGTGGGGGTGTGGTACTGTTGATCAGAGATAGTGTCACGGCTGCAGATAAGGTGGACGCCATGAAAGGATTGTCTACGAAGTCTCTGTGGGTGGAGGTTAGGAACAGGAAGGAGACAATAGCTTCCCTGGGTGTTTTTTATAGGCCGCCCAATAGTAAAGGGGATATCGGGGAGCAGATAGGGAAACAGATCCTGGAAAGGTGTAATAATAACAGAGTTGTCGTGATGGGAGATTTTATTTTGCCGAACATCGATTGGTATCTCCCTAGAGCAAGGGATTTAGATGGGCTGGAGTTTGTTATTTGTGTTCAGGAAAGTTTCTTGACACAATATGTCGATAAGCCTACAAGAGGAGAGGTGGTACTTGATTTGGTATTGGGAAATGAACCTGGCCAGGTGTCAGATCTCACAATGGGAGAGCATTTTGGAGATAGTGATCAAAATTCTATCTCCTTTACAATAGCATTGGAGAGAGATAGTGACAGACAACTTCGAATTAGAGTAAGGGGAATTATGAGGCTATCAGACAAAAAACATTGGAGGCATAAATTGGAAAAAAGATGTTCTCAGGGAAAAGTACGGAAGAAATGTGTCAAATATTCAGGGGATATTTGTGTAAAGTTCTGTATAGGTACGTTCCAATGAGACAGGGAAGTTATGGTAGTGTAACAGGAACCGTGGTGTACAAAGTCTGCAATAAATATAGTCAAGAAGAAAAGAAAAGCTTACAAAAGGTTCAGCGAGCCAGGTAATATTAGAGATCTAGAAGATTATAAGGCGGTAGGAAGGAACTTAAGAAGGAAATTAGGAGAGCCAGAAAGGGCCATGAGAAGGCCTTGGCGGTCAGAATTAAGGAAACCCCAAGGCATTCTACAAGTATGTGGAGCTCAGGTGGAAGAATAGGACCTATCCAGTGTGTCAGTGGGAAAGTGTTAATGGAACCAGAGGAAATAGCAGAGGTACTTAATGAATACTATACTTCAGTATTCATTATTGAATAGGGTCTTAGTGATTGCAGTGATGACTTGCAGCAGACTGAAAAGTTTGAGCATATAGATATTAAGAAAGAGGATGGGCTGGAGCTTTTGCAAGTGCATCAAGGTGGATAAGTCACTGGAACGGGACGAAATGTACCCCAGACTACAGTGGGAGACGAGGGAGGAGATTGCTGATGCTCTGACGATTATCTTTGCATCATCAAAGAGGACGCGAGAGGGTCCGGAGGACTGGAGCGCTGCAGATGTTGGTCCTTTATTCAAGAGATTGAGTAGAGATAGCCCCAGAAGTTATACCCCAGTGAATCTTACCACAGTGGTTGGTAAGCCGATGGAGAAGATCCTGAGAGGCAGGAGTTTTGTACATTTGGAGAGATATAATATGATTAGGAGTAGTCAGCATGGATTTATCAAGGGCAGGTCATGTCTTACGAGCCTGATTGAATTTATTGAGGATGTGACTAAACGAATTGGTGAAAGAAGAGCAGTAGATGTAGTGTATATGGATTTCAGCAAGGCATTTGATAAGGTACCCCATGCAAGGCTTATTAAAAAAGTAAGAAGCCATGGGATCCAAGGGGACATTGCTTTGTAGACCCAGAACTGACTTGCCCACAGAAGGCAAAGAGTGGTTGTAGACGGGTGATATTCTGCATGGCGGTCGGTCACCAGTGGAGTGCCTCGGGGATCTGTTCTGGGACCCTTACTCTACTTGATTTCTATAAATGACCTGGATGAGGAAGTGAAGGGATGGGTTAGTAAGTTTGCTGATGATATAAAGGTTGGAGGTGTTTTTGATAATGTGGAGGGCTGTCAGAGGTGTTATGATCCAGCAACAATGAATATATAATTGGGACAGGTTTTTATAACAAATAAAACATTTATTAAACACTGCTAAAAAACCCAAAAATAAACTAACGACTAACTTAACCGGAAGTTGGCTGCTATATGGCAGCTCAAGCAGTTCTTAAAAGCGATAATGCAGAAACTGTTCCTAGAGTAATAATGTAAAAAGTCCAAATGATTTACAAAGCCAGTTAGGAGACACTTTCCTTGAAGTAATAATTTCCTCGACGTCCCGACGTTACTGCTCATCCTTGCCCAAAGGATTTACGGCGAAGGAAATAAAACAACTTAAAGGCACTGATCTTTCCTTGCTCCAGTCCTTTCTGCTCTTTAGCAGGGACTATTTTGGATTGCAAGTTACTAATTCCTTCCGAATGAGAATCACATTGAACCTGTTTCACCGCCAACAACACCAACTTTTCTCGATCCTTCAGCTTCCCGAACTTCGATAATTCTTCACTCTCCGACTGGACTTTAACTGGCAGTGACTTTCAGAACTGCCGGCACAACAATTCTTACAGTAGAAATTAAAACTCCGCTTTAAAACGAATCTGAGTCATAAAATCAAATACGCTGCAGAATGGAGCCACTGACGAATTAAACCACGAAATGACCTGCATCGCAGGGAGGGGTTCTCCTTTTATACCCTGTTGAAATAGGCCATCACATGACCTCTCACTGGCGGGAAAATTACATCACTCCACCAGCAGAAGACCGTTACATCATGCCCAGCAGAGCCTCAATTACATCATGATCATGTGACAGTCCCAGGATACCCACGGGGTATGTAACAGAGGTTACAGCGGGACATTGATAAGATCCAAAACTGGGCAGAGAAGTGACAGATGGAAATCAACCCAGATAGGTGTGAAGTGGTTTATTTTGGTAGGTCAAATATGATGGCAGTATATAGTATTAATGGTAAGACCCTTGGCAGTGTGTAGGATCAGAGGGATCTTCGGGTCCGAGTCTATAGGATGCTGAAAGCAGCTGCGCAGTTTGACTCTGTGGTTAAGAGGGCGTATAGTATATTGGCCTTCATCAATCGTGGAATTGAATTTAGGAGCCGGGGGGTAATGTTGCAGCTATATAGAACCCTGGTCAGACCCCACTTGGAGTACTGTGCTCAGTTCTGGTCGCCTCACTACAGGAAGGATGTGGAAGCCATAGAAACGGCGCAGATGACATTTACAAGGATGTTTTCTGGATTGGGGTGGAAGACTTGTGAAAATAGGTTGAGTGAACTCGGCCTTTTCTCCTTGGAGCGAAGGAAGATGAGAGGTGACCTGATAGAGGTGTATAAGATGATAAGAGGCATTGATCGTGTGGATAGTCAGAGGCTTTTTCCCAGGGCTGAAATGGTTGCCACAAGAGGACACAGGTTTAAGGTGCTGGGGAGTAGGTACAGAGGAGATGTTAGGGGTAAGTTTTTTTACTCAGAGAGTGGTGAGTGTGTGGAATGGGCTGCCGGCAACCGTGGTGCAGGCGGATACGCGAGTGTCTTTTAAGAGACTTTTAGATAGCTACATGGAGCTTAGTAAAATATAGGACTATAGGTAAGCCTAGTAGTTTCTAAGGTAGGAACATGTTCGGCACAACTTTGTGGGCCGAAGGGCCTGTGTTGTGCTGTAGGTTTTCTGTGTTTCTATGTTTCTAAAGTAACTTTCAAGAAAAGGTGAATCACACTGAGAGACTAGCGCAGTCAGCCTCACAAATCGTATTGAAAGTGTGAAAGGGAAAAGCGTTTTATCAGCGCTGAGATACTCTAAATCCGAGGGCCACGCATCAGTACTAGATCCACAGTGGATACAGAGCGGTGAGTCAGCCCACAGTTACTGTATTATACCAGTTCCGCACATCACGCATTGATACCAGCTCCCCAATGGATACAGAAGTGAGACATTCTCCAGGCAACCGAGGGCTGCATATTGGTGCAAGTTCCACACTGGGTGCAGAGTGATGGGACTTTATTTTTCCAATAAGCCGGGGTCTCTCATCGGTAAGAGTTCCACGATAGGCTGGAGTAGTTTCCACTTCAAGAACAGAAGGAAATCAGATTGAAAGGTGAGCTTGAGCATATCCTGTGTTCTGCATATACTTAGATTGGTAACGAATTGCAAAATGAGAAGACACGGAATGGTGAAATGGGACAGAGATAACCATGAAGTCACAGATTATTACTACAGAGAAGTAGGCTCTTCCGTCCAGCTAGGTCTTCCCTCTGTGATCTTCCGCCTCGTCCCATTTATCTGTGACCTCCGTCCCTCTCTCATCCACGTACTTACACAACCTTCACTGTAATGATACAATTGAATCCGTATCTACCACTAACGCTTGCACTTCCTTCCGCACTCGCTCGACCCCCTGAGTGAATAAGCTTTACCACATACATCTCTTGCATATTTCAACTTCCTCCCCAAGCTTGTGAACTCAGTTGTAGATTCACAAAAAGGATAGAACATATAAATCTACAGCATATTACAGGCCTTTCGGCCGACAATGCTATGCCGGTCACGTAACCTACTCTAAAAACTCCCTTGACTTTCCTGAATGGATAGCCCTCTATTTTTCTGAACTCCCTGTACCGGTCCAAATGGTTCTTCAAAGACCCTATTGCGATCCGCTTTCACCACCTCCGCCAGCAGTGCATTCCAGGCGCACACCACTCTCTGTGTGGAAAACCTACTCCTGGTATCCTCTCTACAGTCATTTCCAAGCACCTTAAAACTATATCCCCTTGAGTTAGCTATTTCAGCCTGTGAGAAAAAACGAACACCTGACTATCCACACGTTCAATGCCTCTCATCATCTTATACACCTCCAAAAGGTCACCTCTCATCCTCTGTCTCTACAGGGAGAAAAGGCCAAGTACACTCAACCTGTTCTCCTACGTTACGCCCTCCAATCCAGGAAACATCCCTGTAAATCGCATCTGCACTCTGTCTCTCGTATCCACACACCATCTCTATAATGTCTATATTATAGATCCTAGGTGGGGAAAAAAATCATGCGTGCATTGAACCTGTTCATTTCCCGAACTCTGCCTTTCAAATTATAGTTGCATTCCTTGAATCTTGTTGATATATCATTACTGTAAGGAAGTGTTGGCGCGTGGCCATGTGGTTAAAGCGTTCGTCTGGTGATCTGAAGGTCGCTAGATCGAGCCTTGGCTGAGGCGATGTATGTATCCTTGAGCAAGGCACTTAACCACACATTGTTCTGTGACGACACTGGTGCCAAGCTGTATGGGTCCTAACGCCCTTCCCTTGGACAACATCAGTGGCGTGGAGACGGTAAACTTGCAGCATGGGCAACTGCCGGTATTCCATACAACCCTGCCAGGCCTGCGACCTGAAATCTTTCCAAGGTGCAAATCCATGGTCTATCGAGACTAACGGAGGCCTACGATACAACTGCAAGTAAGTGGCCAGAACAGCCCGGCCTCATCAACGTGGTGTACAGTTTCAACATAACGTACCAACTCGTGTACTCCGTGATCTGATTGTGAAGGCCACTGTGATCAGTGCTCAATACGAGCAGATCTGCCCGTGACGCTGCTTTCTTGGAATAATAAATTTTTTTTAAATACAGCGCACTGAAGTCCACCTATACAATATGTGCGCCTTAAGGTGTTGTAGCTTTCCTCACAATGCAGAACATTAAATTCTGTATTAAATTCCATCTGCCATTCTTCAGCCCATTTCCCAGACAGTCAACATCAAGCTATATGCTTAGATAGAGTTCCTGGCTGGAACAACGCCCCCAACTTAGGAGTCGTCCGCAATTCTTTTGATTCAGTTTTCTACATCAATATCCAAAGCATTAACATGCATGATAAAGAAAACCATGGGCCAGCACCAATCCCTGCAGTAGACTTGTCAGAGTCAAAGAATCAACCATCCACTCTGCCAATCCAGAAAATAACTTTCATCAATCTGTCCACAAGCCGCAGCTAAAGTCGTGTGGACGCGTGACTAGTTTTATTATCAAAGAAGAGCATACATACAACATTTTTTATTGTGATACATGTTATCAGCTGTTATTGTGGCTTTCGTCATTCAAATGACTCGAAATTACTAGAACAAGCGACAGAAAAAATGATCCTATCTTCCCCCTCAGTAAATTGTACTCGAATCACCTGCCGAGCTAATGTCCCGCCCTCAATGTCAGAAGCGAATGTTCTCCCCTGAATGTGAAAAAATAAATTTTTCATTCTCCAAGTTGATTGTCGGGATGATTGACTATGTTAGAAACAACACTGATCAGAAAATGTCCCATTTCGGCAGCTGCCGTTAGATGTTTTGGAAAGTACATTGACAACGTTCAATTTATCGTTTGTTTAAAAGTTGATAACTTGAAACATCCCTTGGAGATACGAATTCATGAAACAGTGACAGAGTGAAAAAAACACTTTCATTTAAGTGTTTGTTTAGCTGGTTGTCCCTAATGCGACTGATGTCATAACCACGCTAACTGCCTCAGTGGAATTACTCTGAATTGCATAAACCTCTATAAAATCTGCCACCAGTTCATATGAGCAGTTGGAACGCTCCATACAACTGAACGCTGCCTCTGACGGATTATGGGATATCCAGCGATTTACTACATCGCGGGCGCTTTCTATCCTGCAATTGTAGCGGTCGGTATCCCTGGTAAGGTACTGGAGCTGGTCACTCTGTGTATGGTGCCGTCTTCATCTTGCTTTTGTTCCGCTGCACTGCTTGTACTTTTACTGAGCACAGATGCTACCTTCGTCTGAAATGTGTTTCCAGAATTGAGGATTCAAGCATCTGATAGTTTATTTATTCAATTTCCATATCTTTCTGATGTGATGCTTTTTATTTCTTTTGTCAATTACATCGGTGCCATTATTGCCAGAGTTCCATAGTTTCACCTTGCTCGGCTTTCTGAACCGACAGTGGTCGAATTTTCAGCTCAGAATCTGATTCAGCTGCCCGGGCAGTCGAATATAGACACTCGGGTCTGTTCTTCCATAAACCACTAAATTATAGCTTCTGCATTAAATCTCACGATGTCACTACATATAACCCCTTGAGCTATTTCACCTCAAATAATGGAAATGGTGTTGTTATTGGAGGATTGACCTTCAGCGGTCCGTGAGTCATGGAAATCAGATGTCCGGCTCTAAACCGTCGGTGAGTGGCCAACCCACTGCTAATTCTGCCCATTATTGTCCAGCCAGAGTGCACGGGCAGATTCTGCACAAATTGAATTTCTGCTTTTCATTTCCAAAATAAATTCATATCCAGCATTGCTTTGGAAAAATCGTGTTCATTCAGACATTTGCAGCAAACGATAAATTTGTATTGATATTTTTTGCTCTCCAAATTTTTCGTAGTTAATTTAACGGCGATTGTGATCCTATCTCGGGGAAAATGTGGACTCTCCAAATGTGTCACCCGTTACCTGGTTGGAATGGCAACAGCGGATATGATGGTGGTTATAGTTGTCGCTTTAGTGGAACATACCAACAATATCTACATTTATTCCAGATCTCTGCTCATCACTCCTGTATGCGCTCTGACACTTGTATTTCATATTGTGACGAGGGACTGTTCTGTTTGGTTTACGGTCAGTTTTACCTTCGATCGTTTCATCGCAATATGCTGTCGAAATCTCGGGGAACGATACTGCACTGAAAGAACAGCAACGGCGGTTATGGTAACTGTCATTACAGTGATTTGCGGGAAAAATGTCCCGTTTTACTTTGCCGTGGAACCTTACGTCATTATTGGCAACATATCGTGGCGTTGCGCCTTCACACATGAATACGCTACTTTACCCGTATGGAAAGGATTCGAATTACTGGATAGCATTTTAGTACCGTTGCTACCAATCGGCTTAATCCTTGTCTTCAATGGATTAACAGTAAGACATATAATTGCGGCAAATACAGTCCGCAGAGGTCTTCGGGGAGGTAGCGATAAACAGAAGGATACCGAGATAGAAAACCGCAGAAAATCGATGATTTTATTGTTTGCAATTTCAGCTAATTTCATATTGTTTTGGATGCCCTATGTAGCTCATTCCCTGAAATGGCAAGTGGAAAATTACTATTACCAAGACAGATATTTTAATTCCCCGGTATATGTGCTACAGCAATTTGCGTTCATGTTGCAAATTCTCAGTGTGTGCACCAATACATGTATCTATACACTGACACAGAGGAATTTCAGGCAAGAACTGAAGGATGGAATGAAGTATGTGTTTACGTTAAATGGCCATCTATGTAGATAACGCCCACTCCAACTGGAATTCAGCGCAGTTTTGGAATAAATCATTAGGTTTGGGAAATATGTTATAAATTCCAATAATCATGTACCTGATCATCCTGAAATGAATAAATTCCTATCATTGTACAACTTTGTACAACATGCAAACCTAGAAATTAATAATAATTTGCAATAAATAGAGCAGCCAATGAAACATAGAAAAACACTCAAATGAGCGTGTGTTAATCGATCTGATGGTCGGGTGGATGAAACTGTCCCAGAGCCTGCTGTCCTGGATTTTATACTGTGGTACCGTTTCCCGGATGTACAAAGTTAAGGGAGGGAAGCTTAGGGAAGACATCAGGGGTGAGTTTTTTTACACAGAGGGTTGTGGGTGTCTGGAATGAATTGCCAGGGATGGTGGTGAGGGCTAAAACATTAGGGGTATTTAAGAGCCTCTTGGACAGACACATGGATGAAAGAAAAATTGAGGGTAACAGGATAGTGTGGGTTTAGTACATTTTTTAAGGAATATATGTGTCGGCACAACATCGAGGGCCGAAGGGCCTGTACTGTCCTGTTGTATTCTAGTGCCTAGTGTCTAATATCACAGAGACTGGAGAATCATCCGCTTTTATCCACAGCATAAAAGCCAGACCAGCAGGCTCCGGGAGAGTTTCATCCAGCAGGCCATCAAACTGATTACTCACGCTGATTTGAGGGTTTTTCTGTATTACATCGACTGCTCTATTCATTACAAATTGTTATTAATTACTAGGATTCCACGTTGTACATTTAGACGGAGATGTAACCAAAAGCTTTTTATTCCTCATGTATGTGAACGATATAAGAATAAAGTAAATTCAATCAAAAAGGGAGAAATGACGTCCGGGCATCTCGGGGTTCAGAATTTTTAAAATGTACATAGTCGCAAAAGAGAGTAAAAGGAAATTCTTTGAAACACAGGGAGAGTGTGGTAGTATCACAACTGCAGAAAGGGGGGATTGAATGTTAATAGACTGTGAGTAGAACTCAGAAGTAGAAAGGGAAGAAACACTCTTTTGAGAGTATTCTGTACAGAGCTCCCATCACCAAAACGAAAACAACACAGAGACAGTGACAGATCGGGAGATAGAGTTTGGACAGGTGCCATTTTAACACGGCTGTTGTCACAGGCAACTTAAAAACTTCCTCTGGCTAAAAAAGTTTAGATGTGACAGAATTTCTCGGCTGTGTTCTATCACAATAAGCAGGCACGCGGACTGGCGAACAGTCTATCCTAGAGCTAGTACTGGAAAGTGAAAGAGTCGGTTAACAGATCGCTCCGCGGGTCAGCATTTCAGAACGATAGAGCACAGCTATTCGACATTTAACTAATACCTTATACTGGCATAGGAGAAGACAGTATGGAAGGTATTTAATTGATGTTATTAGGTAAGAACATGGGAGCCGAATTTGGGAAGTGATGCGTCCCCTGAAATGCACAACAGAAATATGGAGATTGTTAATGGAACACGAAATTGGGTCTCGTTATTGGAGGATATAACGAGATAGAGAGTTGGAGAGATGAACGATAAAAGAGAAAGCATGTCTCCGGAATGCAAGGAGGCAGTGAAGGACCTTACTGCTACTTCGCTTCGATATTCACCAGTGAGTGCGACAAGATGGATACAGGGGAAAGGGACAGATGTTCTAATGCTTAGAATTACGAGCTGGAATCTGGAAAAACATTAAAATAAATCATAAATAAAACATGAAAAATAGGGAGATGAAATCAGAACAGTCGGACTGAGGTATATTAATGTTAAGGGGTTTGGTTGGATTCCCTATGGTGCACGCACTCAGAACGGCAGATGGTTTGGGATCTGGTGAAACCTGGCTGTATAGATTCAGTAAAATTTCATACAAAAGTGGCTGACAAGGGAAGTCAAAGCTAATGTAAAAGCAAAAGAGAGAGTATAGGACAAACCAAAAAAATAGTGTGAAGGCAGAGAATTGGGAAGCTTTCAAATCCGTGCAGAGAACAACTAAAATAACCATTGGGAGGGAAAGGATGAAACGTGAAATCAACCGAGCAAGCAATATCACAGTGGATGGTAAACGCTTTTGTAACTCTCGGTTCGGTTAGAGGCTTAATCTGGAGGATGATAGCCTCAGGCCAGGCCAAACTTATGAAATCTCGTTTGGGTGGATGCTGCGCGACGTGTCCCCTGTTACAAATCAGTACCACAAAATAGCAAACGAAACACAATATGCGATTAAAAGAGTGAGCTTTATACTTCTTCATTTGAATAGACGGTTAGTAAAAAAAAAATCAAAACAAGGAAAATGACGCTTCTCATACATCAGTCTAATGTGCAAACGTTTAAGCTCACGGATAAGGCCGTTCGTCCACCATCGACCTCCTCCGACCCTTCAGACCCTTGCTCCATGTCCACTATGTCCGGCGGTCTACCAACTCTCTCCATTCACGTCTTCTCTCCTCATCTCTCCCAAACATTGCTGCTACAGAGAAACCATTGCTTTAGCAGTGGAACATTACTTCCAGTCTTCTGGCGAGGGTTAGGGTGCGGACAAACAACTTATGTTTTCCAGGTAGGCCCAAATTCCTTATGAGGGCACTCGTCTCCCGGCAGGAGTTCGGAGAACCTCAAATTTTAATCGCTCCTCCTCTTATTTCCTTGATTCTGCTTGGCATCCGTGACCACAGCTAATTCATAAGCTTTTTTTCAGCTCTCTGATCATAACAGTCACACACTTCAGATAAGTTTTCAGGGGTAAGTCACTCTCGTCAGTCCCCCAAACAAAAGTCAAAGGACAACGTCGCCTTGCGCCCAAACATAAAATACTATAGCGAGTAGCTAATTGCTTCATTTCATGTCCAGTTGTAATTATGAACCAGATGCACAATAAACTGACAACATTTGCTTTTCTTGCTGATCTCCAGGGTCCCGAGCATGTCTAGCAAGGTCCGATTAAACCTCTCTGGCTGGCGATCACCCTCTATAGGTAGTGGTCCTCGACCTCAACTCCAAACATTCCCAGTATCTCATAGATGAGACTGCACTCGAAATCCAGTCCTTGATCACTATGTATCAGCCTGGGAAGGGTTAGGGTTAGGGACTATCTAACCCTAACCCTAGCCCTAACCCTAACCCTAACCCTAACACTAAACACTAAACCCTAACCCTAACCCTAACCATAACCCCTAACACTAACCCCTAACCCTAACCCTAAACCTAACCCTAACCCTAACCCTAACCCTAACACCTAACACTAACCCCTAACCCTAAACCTAACCCTAACCCTAACCCTAACCCTAACCCTAACCCTAACCCCTAACACTAACCCTTAACCCTAACCCCTGTCCCTAACCCTAACCCTAACCCTAACCCCTAACACTAACCCCTAACCCTAACCCTAAACCCTAACCCCTAACCCTAACCCTAAACACTTTTACCACCGAAAACAGGAAACCCTGAGCATATCGGGTGTACTGATCCGTGATGTCTAAGACATTCGCCGTGTTGCTGGCTTCAGGTTCTATTGACAGGAAATCCTTACACACCAGGTCCAGAGGACCCGCAATCTGCAAGTGGGACACGGGAGCTTCCCGCGTAGGCAATGTCTTCCGCCGTCTGCATCGAATAAACGACTTGCAGTATTCTTCGATCTCCGACTTCAGCCGGGACCAGTAAAACCGTTCTCTGAGCAATCCATCGGTGTCTTTCACCCCCAGATGACCAGAATCATCATGAATTGACTTCACGACACCCCTCAGATACTTCACGGGTAATGCGGAGGACGGTTTGGGGTGAAGTAACCCGGTATAAGATCTGGTTTTTCAACTCCCACCTAGGACATTCTCGCAATAATGGAAGCAGCGCCGCACATTTTATCTTCTCCGCCTGAGCCATGTCTCCCTTTTCAACCGCTGCCCAAGTGGTACAATTGCCTGGATCATACCGCTGAGTAGCTGTCACTTCCCCAGAATTCAATTCCGGTAGCTGATTTGTATTCAGAGCAGTCAGCAGTCAGAAGCTCCATATCGATCCCCCGACCGATGATGCTCCTCTTTTCCCTCTGCCTTCACGGTGATGGCAAACTGACATATGGCCGTCACCCCCGGGGCAGGAACGCTGTCCCACTCCTCTTCCCTGGCCAGTCCCTCGTGCGCCCGTTTGGACAAAGCATCAGCATCAACGTTCCTGCTTTCCGTCCGCTACCTCAGGCTGAAATCATAGGCAGACAACGTAGCCAACAACCGCTGGCCTGGGGGCATCCAGTTTCGCAGAGATCAGGATGAAATTTAGGGGGTTGTTGTCCGTTCTTACTCCATAGAGCTTACCAACTCCCATTTCAACGCCAGAAATTCCAACGTGTGTGGGATAGTTTTTTTTAACGGAGGGCGACAGACTCCGGCTGACAAATGCAACGGACCTTAACCCGGTACCTTGATCCTGATACAGGACGTCCCGTAAACCCTCTCGGGTGGCATCCATGTGCAGTACATACGGAAATCAGGGGTCCACAAAAGCCAGCACCGGCGCTTGGGTCAGCAGCTCCTTCAGCGACTGAAAGACCTCCTCACATTTTGCAGTCCACTTCCGTCCAAAGGGCTCCGACGGACAAAGATACTCTCCTCCTTCCTCTACCTTTCACCATCCCTTGCTTCCTCAAGGGAGGGGAAACCGCACAGAAGCTTATTCAGCGGGTGACTCACTTTAGCGTAGCCTTTCACGAACCTCCGATGCTAACCACAGAACTCGAGGAACGAGCGTAGAGCACTTAAAGTCTGGGGTCTTGGCTAAGTGATAACCGCCTCAACCTTAGCCGGAAAATCAGCTACCCCATCCCATGAGACTATGTGCCCCAGCATAGCTAACAGATGATTTGCAGAAGTTTTAACTCTTCAGATTCCAGGCGGCCCAGCACCTTCAGCAGCCTTGCTTCATGTTCTTCCAAGATGGATCCAAACACTATGAGATCATTCAGATATATCAATACTCCAAACAAATTCACCGTTTTGTCCGTGACCCGCTGAAAGTTTGCAGGAGTTCCCGAGATGCCCTGGGGCATCGTTTCGAACTGGAAAAAATCCCAGGAGACATAGCAATGCCGTCTCCTCTTTGCCAACCTCACTCAGGGGGATCTGATAATATCCAAGCCTTAAGTCCAGCACACTGAACCACTTCGGACCCTACAGACAGCCCAGCGCGACTTCAATCCTCCGGACAGAAAAAGTTGAACCCAGTTAGGTGTGAAGTGGTTCATTTTGGTAGGTCAAATATGGGGCTGAATATAGTATTAAGACTTAGCAGTGTGGAGGATCAGAGGGAACTGGTGTCCGAGTCCAGAGGACGCTCAAAGCAGCTGCACAGGTTGAGTGTGTTAAGAAGGCGAACAGTGTACAGTATTGGCCTTCATCAATCGTGTAATTGAATTTAGGAGCCGACAGTTAATGCTGAAGCTGTATAGCACCCTGGTCAGACTTCACTTGGAGTACGTGGTCATTTCTGGTCGTCTCACTACAGAAAGGATGTGGAAGCCATAGAAAGGGTGCAGAGAAGATTTACAAGGATGTTGCCTGGATTGGGGAGCATGCCTTATGAGAATAGGTTGAGTGAACTCGGCCTTTTCTCCTTGGAGTGACGAAGGATGAGAGGTGAACTGATAGACGTGTATAAGATGATGAGAGGCATTGATCGTGTGGATAATCAGAGGCTTTTTCCCAGGGCTGAAATGTTTGCCACAAGAGGACACAGTTTTAATGTGCTGGGGAGTAGATACAGAGGAGATGCCGGGGGTAAGTTTATTACTCAGAGAGTGATGAGTGCTTGGAATGGGCTGCTGGCAACGGTGGTGGAGGCGGATACGATAGGGTCTTTTAAGAGACTTTTGGATAGGTACATGGAGCTTAGAAAAATAGATGGCTCTCGGTAAGTCTTGTAATTTCTAAAGTAGGGACATGTTCGGCACAACTTCGTGGTCCGAAGGGCCTGTATTGTGTCTATGTTTCTATGTTTCGAAGGCCAATCCGGTCATCGGGAGTTTGGAGAAGAGGGAACTTCAATTAGATTGACCGCAAAAAGATAAAAAGCAGGAGTCATTCGCCACAGCTTAATAGCGTTTTGAATGATTCTTAGAGATAGATCTATGGGCATTTAGAGAATCATGGTCTGATCAGGGACAGTCAGCATGGGGTTGTGAAGAGCAGATCATGCCTACCAAGCCTGATAGAGTTCTTTGAGGAGGTGACCAGGCATATAGATGAGGGTAGTGCAGTGTATGTGATCTACATGGATTTTAGTAAGGCATTTGACAAGGTTCCACATGGTAGGCTTATTCAGAAAGTCAGAAGGCATGGGATCCAGGGAAGTTTGGCCAGGTGGATTCAGAATTGGCTTGCCTACAGAAGGCAGAGGGTCGTGGTGGAGGGAGTACATTCAGATTGGAGGGTTGTGACTAGTGGTGTCCCACAACGATCTGTTCTGGGACCTCTACTTTTTGTGATTTTTATTAACGACCTGGATGTGGGGGTAGAAGGGTGGGTTGGCAAGTTTGCAGACGACACAAAGATTGGTGGTGTTGTAGATAGTGTAGAGGATTGTCGAAGATTGCAGAGAGACATTGATAGGATGCAGAAGTGGGCTAAGAAGTGGCAGATGGAGTTCAACCCGGAGAAGTGTGAGGTGGTACACTTTGGAAGGACAAACTCCAAGGCAGAGTACAAAGTAAAAAGCAGGATACTTCGTAGTGTGGAGGAGCAGAGAGATCTGGGGGTACATATCCACAGATCCCTGAAAGTTGCCTCACAGGTAGATAGGGTAGTTAAGAAAGCTTATGGGGTGTTAACTTTCATAAATCGAGGGATAGAGTTTAAGAGACGCGATGTAATGATGCAGCTCTGTAAAACTCTAGTTAGGCCACACTTGGAGTATTGTGTCCAGTTCTGGTCGCCTCACTATAGGAAGGATGTGGAAGCATTGGAAAGGGTACAGGGGAGATTTACCAGGATGCTGCCTGGTTTAGAGAGTAAGGATTATGATCAGAGATTAAGGGAGCTAGGGCTTTACTCTTTGGAGAGAAGGAGGATGAGAAGAGACATGATAGAGGCGTGCAAGATATTAACAGGAATAGACAGAGTGGACAGCCAGCGCTTCTTCCCCAGGGCACCACTGCTCAGTACAAGAGGACATGGCTTTAAGGCAAGAGGACGGAAGTTCAAGCGGGATATTAGAGGAAGGTTTTTCACTCAGAGGGTGGTTGGTGCGTGGAATGCACTGCCTGAGTCAGTGGTGGAGGTAGATACACTAGTGAAGTTTAAGAGACTACTAGACAGGTATATGGAGGAATTTAAGGTGGAGGGTTATATGGGAGGCAGGGTTTGAGGGTCGGCACAACATTGTGGGTCGAAGGGCCTGTAATGTGCTGTACTATTCTATGTTCTATGTTCTATGAACAGCGGCCAGTTGGCGATTCGGATTAATTAATAAGAGTAAATTAAAGGAAAACAGGGGCAAACGCAGAGGATATCGTCTGAGTGGAGATAGTCAAAGTAGTGGGCTGAAGGTTTTAGCTCTTCGAGCCTTCAGCGAAGAGAAGCTTGACTCAGAAAAAGCAAAAAAAGAAAAGCTCACGTTTCTTTTTGATGTCACCTCAGCTTGGCAGAGATGACAGGCGGGATAGTGCAAAGCTCGTCTTGTGGGATGTTGGAAGACAGGAAGACCCCCGGTATTGCTAACCACTACAACTACGAGATGTACATCCAGCTGCTCGTTCCAACAAACCGCAATGAAGAGTTGGAGATGCTGCTGAATGAAATCCAGGTCATTCACGAGGCTGAACGGGTGATAGATAGGACATATAGAGAGGTAGCTACACCCAAAGTGCAGGACACAGAAAGCTAAATGACAGTCAGGAAGTGGGAGGAGTTAAGGAGCCAGTGCAGAGAACTTCGACAGCCACACCCCTCAACAACAGGGAATATCACTTTGGATACTGTCGGAGGGTATGGCCCAACTGGGAAAAGTCACAGTGATCTGGTCTCTGGCACTGAGTCTGCCTCTGTAACTCAGAGGCGAAAGGGGAAAAATAGGTATGCAATGGTGGTAGGAGATTCATTAGTTAGGAAAATAGAAAGAAGGTTTTGTTGATAATAAGGCTATTCTCGGATGGTATGCTGCCTACCGGCTGTCAGGGTCAGGGATATCTTCGATCGAGTCCACAGCATTCTGAAATGGGCGGTTGAACAGCCAGAAGTCGTGGTCATGTACGTACCAATGACATGTTTATGGCGATTGAAGAAGTACTGCATTGTGAGTTCAGGGAGTTAGGTGCTAAACAAAAGGGGAGGACATCCAGGAGTGTGATAGCAAGATTGTTACCTGCCTCACATGCTAGTGTGGCTCGTGAAAATTATACATTTTAATAAGTGGCTATGGAATTAGTCAAGGTCCGGGTACATAAGATTTCTGGATCACTAGTTTCTCTTCCAGGAAAAGTGGGAGTACTGTAGAAAGGAGGGTTCACACCTGAATTAGTGGGTCTGATATCCCAGAGGGTGGGTTGATTAATGCTGTGCAAAGGGTTTAAACTAGCGTTGCAGAGGGTAGAGAACCATAGTGATAGAACAGTTAGTTAGAGGAGATTTTGTGGAGACAGGTGTTGGCAAGCCCTCAGATGAAGTTACGAAACAAAAGATTGACGATGGTGTGACAAAAGCGTAAACGGTGAATACAGGAGTGAAAGTGTTGAAGTTGAATGCGCTGTGGAAAGCAGAATAAGGTGGATGAACTTGCAGCACAGTTATTGTTCGCTAGATATGATGTTGTAGGCTGAAAGAAGATTAAGCTGGGAGCTTAATGTTCAAATACACTTTCAATGGAAAGGATAGGCAGAAGGGCAGAGGGCTGGCGTTGCTGTGTTGACAAAGAATGAAATCAAATCTTTAGAAAGAGGTGACATAAGGTTATATGGTGTTGAACTATTGTAGATAGGCCGAAGGAACTGCAACGATAAAAAAAAATAATCATACGCAGTGTTACCCAAACATTAGCTAAGATTGCAACAGGGAATAGAAATTGCAAGTTGCAAGGGCAATGTTGCAATTATCATAGAAGACTCCAATATGCAGGTGGATTGGGAAAATAAGGTTGCTGATTTATTACAATAGCCTGCATTTATAGAGTGCCTATGAGGTGGAGTTTGAGAGCGGCTCGTGGTAGAGCTCACTGGAAGATCGGCTATTCTAGACTGGGTGATGCACAATGAACAAAAACTGATAAGGGAGCTTCAGCTATAAGTACCCTTCGGGGAAAGTGATCAGAATATGATCGAATTCCCCCTGAAATTTGAGAGGAAGCTACAGTCAGATGTATCAGTATTACAGTGGAGTAAAGGGAATTACAGTGGCATGACTGAGGAGTCGGCAAGAACAGACCTGCAAAGAGCAATGGCAAACAGCAATATCCTGAACTGCAACGGCTGGAATATCTGGAAGCAAATCGGAGGACGCAGGATATAGACATCCCATACAGGAAGAAGTATTCTAAAGAAATGATGACACAACCATGGCTAACAAGAGATGTCAAAACCACCATAAAAAGCAAAAGAGAGGGCATATAGATGAGCAAATTTTGTAGGAAGTTGGAGGATTGCGAAGTTTAAAAAAAACAACAGTACAAAACAAAAAATGTCATCCTGTAGTTGAAATTAAAATACGATAGTAAGCTAGCTAATAATATTAACGAGGATATAAAAGGCTTCTTCAGATACATAAGGTGTAAATAAAAGAGGCGAGAGTGGATATCGGTACGTTGAAGAACGATGCTGCAGATGTAGCAATGTGGGACCATGAAATACCGGGTGATCGAAATAAGTATTTTACAACAGTTTCACTGTAGAAGACACAAACAGTGTGTTGGAAGTTCCAGGTTTCAAGGGGCATGCAGTGTGTGAAGTTACCATGACTGGAGAGAAAGTAGTAGGGTAACTGAAATGTCTGAAGATGGATTATGTCATCTGGACCACATTGTATACACCCCAAGTTTATACATTGTATAAACTTCAGAAGGAGTTGGCTGAAGAGATTATGGAGGTATTAATGATGGTCTTTCAAGAACTACTCGGTTCTGGAATGGTTCCGGAAGACCTGAAAATTGCAAATATCACTGGACTCTTCAAGAATGGAGAGAGGCAAAAAAAAAGGAAAATGTAGGCCAGTTAATCTGTCCGCAGTAGATGGAGGATGTTGGAGTCGATTATTAAGGATGAAGTCGCAGGGTACTTGCAGACTCATGATAAAATAGGCCGTAGACATTAAGGTTTAATCAAGGGACTATCTTGCCTGAGAAATCTGTTGAAATTCTTTGAAGAGGTAACAAGCCCGACAGACAAAGGAGAATTATTTGATGTTGTGCACTTTGATTTTGAGAAAGACATTTGACAAGGTGCCATACAAGAGGTTGCTTGCCAAGCTACGCACCCATGGTTTTGCAGGAAATGTCCTAGCATGGGTAAAACAGTGACTTATTGGCAGCGAGTAAAGAGTGGGAATAAAGGGAGCTATTTCTGACTGGCTACCGGTAACTAGCAGTGTTCCACTGTGGTCTGTGTTGGGACCAATTCTTTCTATGTTATATTTCAGTGATTTGGGTGATGGAATTGATGGCTTTGGTGGACTGTTTGCAAAATCCCATAACTTCCGTAGCTCTGACGAAAAACTGACCGGTATTACCCGTATTATCCTGATTTCCGTTCAAGTATGATGTAGCATCATAGCTATTCGCCTGCCCCGCAGTATCCGTGGCTAGCCAGGGCATGGAGACGTTGGTTAACATCCAACAATCTCATCTCAGCCTCTCTAACCTGAGGCAAATCCCGTGAGATGTAACAGTCCATGATTAATAGTACAAATCCACCTTCATATTACCCACTGCTTTGCCTTTAATGAAAGATCAAAAACTTCGAATATTAAGCAACTTGTTCTTTCCCACTCTCAAACCTGTCTCCATAATGAATAAAATATCAGAATGCATGCATTGATCCATTGCCCAAGTTCACCATCCTTAGCATGCAGAACAAGTATACAGTAGTCCATCAAATGAACTAGTTTGCCCATTGCACGTCCTGCTGGTAATGTCATCTCCCTGTATGGTGTAAGCATTTTACGAAGTTTCAGTAAGGTGTCATAGCAGCAGTGATACTGTGAAACAGAACAAACTGTAAATTTAAGTCCTTGCGGTGCAGCTTAAAAATTGTGGGAGAACAGAAACGAGTAATCAACATGCATTTAAAAATTAACCGCTTGGAGGACAACTGATTATTACTTTGTTTTACATCTTAATACAGTAGTTTTCCAAACTTGGAAGAGAGATACTCAGCCCAATTTACAATCCACGCTAAATTACAGCAGACGTTTCATTTAATATCGTCATGATATTGGGGAAGCCCTATGACAGTCAAGTTGGTGTTAGAAGCGGGAGAGACATGGGAATGTAAAACATAGAACTGCAGATACTACCCAAGCTCTTTAGCTACATCAGACTACAATTCAAGATTAAAACTTTCCCCTACGTGGGTCATAACTTGAGACACTTATCAGTGATAATTGAATGAAATATGTATTTCGTTTAAATTTACAATAAACATCTGATGTACTAAGGGTGGCAAGAGAAATAGATGCATGAATGAACAGCTGTGAAGAAAGTCGGACGATGCCTTCTGAGGAAAATCTGAGACAAATACCAGATCTCTGGACTGTAAGCAATTCTCAGAAGAAACTGGGATAACTGAAACCATTGCCCCTTCCTCCAAGAGTGAACTTGAGTGGCGATGTCTTTTTGTACAAGCGACATTGCTTCTCAAGCTATTTTGCCATTTCTAACGCTGGGATCTTCTTCCTAATTTTTTATACAAATACAGGAAAGCATGACTAGTTCCCGGATTGATATGGAATTTCGCTATTTAAAATTTCGTTTTATAATTCCCTTCTATTAAGGGTGGTGCAACCACCCACATCCCCCACAGCCCAGCCCACCACAGAGAACAGAAGCATTTTGTCAAGATTGCCATAGAAATCATAAGCTTTTCAGCTTCCTTCGACGGACTTCGCTTTCCATGTGATAATTAATTTGTCTATAGACTTACACCATTTCCTGTAGACTGATGTTGCGGTTATCTAATGATTTGGAATAGAGTTCTGTAGTACTACGGCAAAAATCACAAATATATTACGATCAACACTTAATTGTATTACCAGACTTTCCATTTTAAATAAATCGGTTTTGCTCCTTTCTGTGGAAATATCAGGCTCCTGACTGTTAAATACCTGACTAAGTGAGTGAAAAATATACACCAGCCATAAACATATGCATCCAAGTTCCAAATTTTAGATCCACATTCCCTCTAGCACCGTCCACTTAATGTGAATAGATATTTCAATCCATTCCTGAGATCCTCTCTGAATTTTCTTTGTGCAAGTGTGTAGATGCACGTGTTGGTGCAGCGACAAAGGAATTTCATCATGAATCCAACTCTCAAAGGATATGTGCTGGAGTATTCAAATATTTGTCTGTGTAAGAATGATTGTGCACTTGCCAGTTCATGAAGTGTACGACATGGGGAAACCAGAGTAATATTAAATTGGCTGATAGAGCAAACAACAGAATCATGGACTGTCGTCGGTTCTTCAATTCTGGATCCTTCTTATTGGAGCTATTTTGCCGGAGAACTCGACGGACTCTATTTGCCAAAACAATATGCCTGACCGTTAAAACGTTAAACAATAACGGTGCTAAGATGCTATCAAATAACTCGTAGTCTTTCTACGCTGGTGACAATAAATATTCAAACGTGAAGACGCAGCGCCATGGAATGCTGTTTATTGTGACCTCTGGCTCCAAGGTAAAGTAAAATGGGATACACCTCGTACAGGTCACTGCAACAACAGTTGCTAAACTGTAGCATGATATCAATTACGCTAACTGCCATCAGATCCGTTGTTGCCGTTCCCGCCAAGTAACGTGTGATGCATTTCGAGAGTCCACGCTTTTTTCGCGAAAGGATCAAAATTGCCATTTTATTAACTGTAACAAAAAGAAAGAAAATGCAATCTGTTAGCAGAAAGTTGTTCATTAATTGTCCTATATTCCGTTGTAAATTACTGAATGCTTCGAGCTCTGCTGCTCTTGTGCTCGATCACGTCAGTTTTTAATCAGAGAGTGGAAACTCAGTGAGCCAGAGGTCCACCGCTGCTTAGCGGTAGATCCGCTTTACACCAGCTTGTAAAACAAACAAAGAAATACATGAATAATTCTCCGTCACTTCCGCCACCTCCAACGGGATCCCACTACCAAGCACATCTTTCCCTCCCCTTCCCTTTCTGCTTTCCGCAGGGATCGCTCCCTACGCGTCCCCCCATCCGTTCCCACCGATCTCCCTCCTGGCACTTAACCTTGTAAACGGAACAGGTGCTACACCTGCCCTTACACTTCCTCCCTCATCACCATTCAGGGCCCCAGACAGTCCTTCCAGGTGAGGCGACACTTCACCTGTGAGTCGGCTGGTGTGGTTTACTGCGTCCGGTGCTCCCGGTGTGGTCTTTTATATATTGGTGAGACCCGACGCAGACTAGGAGACCGTTTCGCTGAACACCTACGCTCTGTCCACCAGAGAAAGCAGGATCTCCCAGTGGCCACACTTTTTATTCCACATCCCATTCCCATTCTGACATGTCTATCCATGGCCTCCTCTACTGTCAAGAGGAAGCCACACTCAGGTTGGAGGACCAACACCTTATATACCGGCTGGGTAGCCTCCAACCTAATGGCATGAACATTGTCTTCTCTAACTTCCATTGATGCCCCTCCTCCCCTTCTTACCCCATCCCTGACATATTTAGTTGTTTGTTTTTTTCTCTCTCTCTTCCCATCACTCTGCCTGTTCTCCATCTCCCTCTGGTGCTCGCCTCCCCCTTTCTTTCTCCTTAGGCCTCCCGTCCCATGATCCTTTCCCTTCTCCAGCTCTGTATCACTTCTGCCAATCACCTTTCCAGCTCTTAGCTTCATCCCAGCCCTTCTGGTCTTCTTCTATCAGTTCGCATTTCCCCCTTCCCCTCTTACTTTCAAATCTCTAAGTATCTTTCCTTTCAGTTAGTCCTGATGAAGGGTCTCGGCCCGAAACATCGACAGCTCTTCTGCCTGTAGATGCTGCCTGGCCTGCTGTGTTCCACCAGCATTTTGTGCGTGTTAGTTCCTAGATTTTAGATTCTCAGACTGAACATTGTACCCAAATTCCGAAAGCACGGCACCATAAACAAATAGGAACAAACAAAGTGGACTATGTTTATACGAACGGACAAGTTACCAGCAAAGCCATTCCAGTCCCTCATTCTGGTCTCTGACTATATCTTCACAATGGTAATTCTACCGTTCCAACCGCTGCTAAAAATGGGGAAAGCAGTAAATAGGACAATCCCTGTATTGTTTAATGAGGCATTCTGTGTGCTTCAGAAGTATCTTGAACGGACGTAAAGTAAAATCTCGTAAAATCTTGTGGTTGCCTCACTACAGGAAGGATGTGGAAACCATATATAGGGGGCAGAGGAGATTTACAAGGATGTTGCTTGTAAATACGGATTGGGGAACATGCCGTATGAAAATAGATTGAGTGAACTCGGCCTTTTCTCGGAGCGACGAAGGATTAGAGGTGTGTATGATGATGAGAGGCATTGATCGTGTGGATAGTCAGAGGCTTTTTCCCAGGGCTGAAATGGTTGCCACAAATGGACACAGGTTTAAGTTGCTGAGGTGTAGGTACAGAGGAGATGTCAGAGGTAAGTTTTTTACTCAGAGAGTGGTGAGTGCGTGGAATGGGCTGCCGGCAACGGTGGTGCTGGAGGATACGATAGGGTTTTTAAAGAAGTTTTTAGATAGGTACATGCTTAGAAAAACATAGGGCTACGGGTAAGCCTAGTAATCTCTAAGGTAGGGACATGTTTGGCACAACTTTGTGGGCCGCAGGGCCTGTATTGTGCTGTAGGTTTTCTGTGTTTCGATATGTTTCTAAAATCCCAGAGAGTTGCCTTCACGTCATGTGGCAGACGGCTATCAGAGCTGCCAGAAGAAACCTCATCTTTGCACTCAAATAGGTCAACATCGCTTCCTCTGAACAATTTCAGGAAGAACTGTCCAACAGCGATGATCATACTGTGTGGCTGGGCATCAAGGGCATTACAGACTACACAAGGAAAACCAGCCATGGCAGTATCAGTGACGCCTCCTGCCATGATGCTCTGGATCACTTCTTTGCGGGCAACACAACGATGACCACAATATTCATCAGCACCACCCATAGCTGAGCAGACGTTGTCTTAAACAAGCCGACGCAAGAAGCTACAACCCGCATAAGGTTGACAGCTAGACAGAATCCCCGGCCTAAGACTCAGAGTGTGGAGACCAAATCACTAATGATTGCACCAATATCTTCAACGCATTGATCTTCATCCAAGCTGCTATCCCCTCCTGCTTCAGATTAACCACCATCACCGAGGTATCAAAGGAAATAGACCTTCAGGAATAAACCACAACCAACCTGTAGTATTAACGCCAGTCATCATGAAGTCCTTCGTTCGGACGGTCTTTGAAAATATCATAACTCCATTCCCGCCACAATGAACACACACCAATATGCTCTGTGACTGATGCCAAGTGCAGTCTTTATATTTGCATCTGGCCTTGACATTGATGTCAGAATACTATCTCTGAATGTCAGTTCAGCATTCAACACTGTTCTCCCACAGAGGCTGCAACATGGCTTTGGACATTGTAAGTTTATTTGGGTATTATTGTTTGTAATAGAATGTCGATTTAAAACAGTGAAAACTGAGGGAGAAGTGATCACCTAGTACAGGGGTGGGCAAACTTTTTGACTTGTGGGCCACAAAGGGTTCTAAAATTTGACAGGGGGGCCGGACCAGGAGCAGATGGACGGAGTGTTTTGGTAATACACCTCATAAGAGAAAATAAAATATCATGGGATATGTAGAAAACATGTGCTTTAATTTCAATTGAAAATGAACAAATGCATTACAACGAAATATCTGCCTTTGAAGTCCCATGGTATTTAGCTATTTATTGAAATGACTTTTAAAACACTGAAAATTAAATGAATAAAATACAGCTTTTTTTAATAGTAACAGTTATTATTTTAAAGCGCTGAAAATTCTGTTATCCTTCAAGATATTATCATCATCACTCTCCTCCTGACTGACTTTATTTCAAAAACGGTAGGAGATGCAGGTCTACTTGTCCTGCTCCTTCTTATTCAATTGTCCCCTGTGCCAAAACTCAGCAACGACCAGTGTCACTGACAGAACAGTGACAGCGCGCCAGTATGCGGAGCGCGTTATTTGATCTGGAGCGCATTTTTTATTTTGAGAACGTACGTGCACCTGCGCACTACTCATGTCCATCACTTAACAGAAATAACATGTAACATGTAAGGCTTATTGAAAAAAATATTTTCAAATGCATTTTTTACATAACACAACTAAGAAACTTATTTTTAATTTCAGTGGGAACAGTGTTGTTGGTCTCCCTTTTTAGCCAGCGCATCAAAGTCTGGATTTAGTTTTGTTGTGGCGATTCTCAGGATGGATCTGAGGTGTTAACAAGGTTTATTAATATAATTTCATCAAGTTCTGCGGGCCGGATTAAAAAGCTTAACGGGCCGCATATGGCCCGCGGGCCGTAGTTTGCCCATGCCTGACCTAGTACGTGTAAGCATATCACTGAAATCAGCTACAATCTGACAATTCCATGGGCGTACAGCAATTAAACGACTGGAAGCAGTTCCACCTTCACATAGTCACTGATGCTCCTCCAATCGAAATACAACAAGTCAAAGCCGTTCGTGGAATCTGTCGACCCTCGTGGCTTACTTCTCATTAATCCATTCTGAAAATATTAAATTTCATTCACATGGAGGATTGATCTAACTGGAAAATTAAAGCGTGACTGCGAAGGTGAAACGCCGGGGAGGCAGTAACATTCTCTTCTCAACTCAACTCAGAATTTGAAGCATATAGTTCACTGTGCAGGAAGCTCAGTGTCGCAGGGTGACCGGAAATTCCACTTTCATCCATCGACCCTAATACGTTGATTCGTCCTCAACTTCTGCACTATCTGTTCATAAAGCACAAGACCAAGGTCGCACTCCTTCCGTTGCTGTCAGAATGACGGTTCACACCATTCACTGCATATTCTTGCTGAAATCAAAACAAAAAAAAGCTAGGTGAATTGGATTATATGATACATCACCCAATAGTCACCGAGATTTAGAAGAGAAAAGTTGTAGAGAGATCGCAGACTATGGCCAGAAATATTAGGTTTCAGCATATCAACATGGAACGCCCCAATGTGAAAGGTTTGGATTGAATATAATTTGTCAAATGAGTTTAGAAAAGTTTCCTTAATCAATATAACCACTGTAGATCCCACATATAGGCAATGTCTCCGATTAGACAAGATTACTGGTTAAATGACAGAAGTGTGTGTAGGGGATTACTTTACATCTTAATTCCATTAGTATTAAGACAATAATGGAAAAGGATATTGCAGATCTTCTCTTCGGATTGAGAGTCTAAATGGGAGAAAAGCCTCCTTCGATGGTGTCAGAAACGAACTAGCAAGTGTAGGTTGGGATGTCTTGCTTCCTGGCAAAGACGAGCTACGTGAGTATCAGAGTGGCAGAACTGAAATTGCGAGTTCTCTGTGTTTGTATTTTCATGTCAGAATAAATGGCAAGGTTAACAGGTTTAAGAAACAGACACACAATGGTGGAGGAACTCAGCAGGGCAGGCACCCTCTAGGGTTAGGATGCGAGTATGTGGGCAGTGGGCAAAATAACCCTCTAGTATTTGTGGATCTCGTATTGGAGTTGCCGTTCACTTCAAGCTGCCACTTTGTTTTTGGCCCACGTTGTCATGATCTCGGTCGCCAACTTGCCTTTATTGGGATTTTCCTCCTCATTAACCTCCATTCTAGAGGGTGTTAAAATGGTAGAGTTAGCGCTTATGGATAGTGCTTTGGATTTTGGGGTTTTTTTTTGTAGGGACTGGGTGCTGTGATCTGGGGGTTGTGCGGCAGCTAATTGAGGGGTGTTGTTAGGAGGAACTGGCCTGGGGATAGAGTTAGGTGATGGGAGATTGAGGATTCACGGCGAAGGGAGGTGAGGTGGGGTGGCAAATGGCATTGCAGGGGGGTTCTTGCAGTAGGGGGGAGGACTGGAATAGGAGACTAACTGCTGCTGATATTGGGTGAATCGGGCTCGATGGCTTGGGTTTATGGGGTGAGTAGCAGGGTTGAAGATGTTAGGTGAAAGGACCATTATGTAAGCCCTTTTGTGTAGTGTGGTTTGGGTTGTTAGGGGTGCTGTCCAGTTTAGTTGGGGTGTGTGGTCCGTTGGAAGTTAGGGTTAGGGTGAAGGGTAGGATTGGGGATATTTGTGGGGTGGCGTGGTACTGGTGATGTGGGGTGAACTTAGCTCCATGGTGGGGAGAGGGTTCAGGTTCATGGGGGAGTGTAGGAGGATCCGAGGTGTTAGGGTTAGGGTTAGGTTGAGATTATGCAGGCAGTGGGCGAATCAGCCCTCTTGTGTTTTTTGATCTCGTCACTTGAGAGTCAGTTTGACGCGTCCCTGCCACTTTGATTTGGCCCACGCCTTCATTAACCAGGTCCAACACTTACTTTTGCTGAATCTTGCCCCTCTTGACATAGGACATCGGGTTTGTGGGGGTTTAGGGCTTGTGGGGCTGAAGACAGGGTTAATCGGGATGTGCCTAGGGTTTGTGGGGGTGTATGCCTCTTTTGGACTTCAGGATTAGGTTTGAGTGTTGGGCTGGTGGATGTATGTGTTTGGCTGGCTGAGGCTGGGTTGCAGAGTTTTGAGTGGTGCTATGGCGGATAGGCTTATATGGTGAGGCCAAGTTAATCTGGTCCATGCTTTTCATGTGCACTGGGACACATCGTCAGTAATGCATCCTCGGATCGTCAGGTGTTTCGGGCCTTTAATCACTAGACATCCTCCCCGAGGTGGCCCAGCCAAAGTTGATCAGACTTGGCTTGTGTATTTCCCATGGACCAGATAATGAGAGGCATGTAATTCTGAGGGTAATGCTATTTTTAAGCATCATTACCTGGCATCTGTATGCCTGGGATTAGTGTTAGGGTTAGGGTTAGTGTTAGGGTTAGGATGTACCATCTGGTTTAGTTGTGGTATGTGTTCCTTTGGACCTTAGGGTTAGGTTTGGGGGGGGTAGGGTTGAGCGGGGATTTCACTGAGTGGTGGAGGGTATAGCTGGTGGTGTGGGGTGGGTTTAGCCCCCGGCTAGAAGAGCATCCGTGTTTATGGGCTGTGAAGATGTTAGTTTCAGGGCAGCCTAGCTTTTTAGGCCTCGTTTAGGCCGTACGGGGAATAAGTCTGCAGTGTTTCAATCCATCTCCTCTCTGCTCTTTTTCTTTGGGCGTTTGACTAGTTTATGTTAGTTTCCAGGCCTAATATTTTTAAGGAGTACATCCCATGCTCCTGGAAGTGCCTGCTAACTGGTCTGTTTTGGTTTCCCCTTCTGATGTTACTGAGGTGTCCCGTGAGTCTGGTTCTCAAGCTGTTGCCCGTCTCCCCTATGTATATAATATGGCATTCTGTGCACAGGATTGCATATACTACA
This sequence comes from Hemitrygon akajei, assembly GCF_048418815.1. Taxonomy (NCBI): domain Eukaryota; kingdom Metazoa; phylum Chordata; class Chondrichthyes; order Myliobatiformes; family Dasyatidae; genus Hemitrygon; species Hemitrygon akajei. The sequence goes on from NC_133151.1 coordinate 41,388,601, forward strand.
TTCTTTTGTTCACAAGTTATCCTCTGCTCTACCTCGGCCCACTTTCCTGTGGCTCTGTTGTGTATGCTTCTTGAAATTCTCAGGTATATGCATGTCCTGCAGTTTCCCACCTCACAGTTTGGCGCTGCTCGTACTTTGGTACTGACTAGTATGTCTTTCAGATTCCTACCCCTTTTGAAGGCTGAGACAATGGTGTATTGTCCCAGTGTCCCTGCTTCCGTTTTCAATTCTTCAAAGCGTGTTTTGACCGTCCTGTGAATATTCACTGCCATCCCACTGTATCCTGTTATCAAGGGTAGTTTCCATGTTGTGAAGTTCTGCGGTCGGGGATTTGTGATACTTTTCAGAAAGTCAGATTTAATGTCTCCTTCTGCTGTAGCCCCTGTGTCTAAGTGCAGAGAAGAGGATGGTTGTGGCCTGGTGGAAGTCCTCCGGCCTAGTGCAAATGCGGTGAAACCGGGTCAGCTGTCCCTTGACAATGCCTCTGAAGGTGTGTTTGGGATGGTGGATCCCTGTGTGTAGGAGGGTGTGTGTGTCTGTGGTTTTAAAGAATACCTTGGTAGCTAGTTTTTGGTTGCCATTTTCTGGTGCTAGTTTAAACACTGTAGTGTCTAGGAAGTCAATATTCTCCCTATTTGTTATAGCTTTAACCTTAATGGATGGGTGATGAGTGTTTAGGATTTGAATAAGTTCCCCTAATTCCCCCTCTGAGTGTGTCCACACTCCCCAAATGTCATCCAGGTATCTGTAGAAACACATGGGTTTTTTAGGGCACTTTGGATAGACTGTTTCCTCCCACCCAGCCATGTATATATTGGCATAGGCTGGAGCAAACCTCTTTCCCATTGCTGTGCCCTTGACTTGTAGGTAGAATTCACCATCGAATTCAAAGTCATTTTTAGTCAGGCTGAGGTTAAGGAGTTCTAGCAAGTCCTCGTCCGGTCTCCCTAGCTGAGGGTTCTTCCGTAGGATGTCCCTCACTGCCTCTATACCCCTGTCAGTTTCGATATTGGTGTACAGGCTTTCAATGTCCATGGTGAAGAGTATGGCCCCAGGGAGCACTGACATGGAATTGACTATCCGGACAAAGTGATACGTGTCCTTGATGTAGCTGGGGTGTTTCTGTGAGAGTGGATTAAGGCAGGCACCAATGAACTCCACTATCCTGTATGACTCACTGCTGCAGTCTGACACGATGGGCCTGCCGCATGGAATTTCCCCCGGAACAGTCCATGAGTCTGGGTTCTTGTGTATTTTGGGAAGGATATAAAACTTTCTGGCTCGTGGCTGTATCCCTGTCAGGTACTCTACTTGCTTCCCTTTGAGGTACCCAGTCCTTTCCAGTTCTTGCAAAATGTTCCTAATTTCTGTGTGTGTTTCCCAATATATGGGTTCCTTTAGTTTTGTGTAGTGCTTCGTGTTGTTTAATTGTCTGTGTGCCTCAAATAGGTATTGCTGTTTGTTCATGATAACTATGCTGCTCCCTTTATCCGCTGGTTTGATAACAATGTCCATGTTTTCCCTCAGTTCTGTCAGGGCTGCTCTCTCCTTCCTATTTAGATTGGGCTTATCCTGTACTTCCATCTCCCTCTCTATTATCTCATCCAGTGTGCTCTTAAATTCTAGAATAGCTTCGGACCTGTACCTTCTCTTGGGCATCCAGTCTGAGGGAGGGGTGAAAGGGGTCTTTCTACGTTCTGACTCACTGAAATAGTTGATGAGTACCAGTCTCCTATAGAACTTATTCATGTCGCTTTCAATCTGCTCCTTATGGAGTTTTGCAGTCGGTACAAAAGTGAGGCCCCTGTTCAGAACGTTTTGCTGGGTTTCTGTAGGGGTGAACGTACGGGAGAGGTACACGATGGTCCCTCCCAGTCGTGGATCTTGCCTCTCTTGGCTTTGTCTCCACTCTAGTTTAAAACTGCATCCACCTCTTGACTATTGTCTGGGCTGTGCTCTCTGTCCAATGGATATGGTCTGTGTCTACCTTAAACTGCCTCGCCGGGATTGCAGAGATATGATTCTTAGTTCTAATAACCTCGTTTAGTTGGCCCAGGGTTGCTTGTTCTGCCTCTGTCAAACTGTGGCTAAAGTTTAATTCTGGCACCCAGATACTAGCATGGGGAAATTTAATGCTGCCCATTCTCAGTAGTTGCTGAAGCTGTTTAGTAGCTGTTGTTGGTTTATGGGACCTGTTGTTTATTCCAAAGGAAAGGATAACCTTCTTAATTTCTAGCTGTGGCTCTAACTTTTCCAGGATAGCAGTGGCATGGACGAATTTGGACCCCGGAAAGCTGTCCAATTGAATATCCTTATTGGGGCATCTTTTAATCCTGGAAATGTTAGAGTCCCCTATAATCAGTATAGGTTGAAGGGGCCTTAGTTCCCAATTTACATTTTTCTGTTTAGAGTTAGGATGCCCAGTTATTTGACCCCCCTGGCTATTGCAAATGAGGCGTACCTGTCCTCTTGTCCGTCCGCTGTCCTGCGACTCTCGGGCTGGGGTGGAAGACCTGCTCTGTCCTTGTGCCCTGGCTCCCCTTGACTGTCCTTCCATTCGTACGGGTGTGGCATGAGGTGCCGATTCCCCGGAGACCTGGGTCGGGGAAGCCGTGGGGGTGGCAGGCTGGGGCTCCTGCGCTGCTAGGTTGGATTGAGTCCTCTCAGAGGGGCTCGTGGGTGGGGAGGGGCGCCCTCGGCCCCTTCTACGGCAGGGGCAGTGGGACCGCATCGGCGTCACGAGGGTTAACGAGCTGCAGCGCCCTCGGGTGGACAGTGTCGGTACTGCCACCGCACGTGTTGCTCTGCATGCGTGCCTGTTCCAAAACGTCCCGCAGTACAAACACTGGGCTCCGGTTCGCTTTACCCACTACCGACGGACAAGGTACAGCCCAGGCGGTCTTTCCCCGGGGCTCGGGGGTGACACGGGTCCAGTCCTGGCTAACCCAGAAACCGTCCCTGGAGGTCGCATTAGGGTTACGGTTAGGTTAAGATTATGCGGGCAGTGGGCAAAAAAGCCCCCTCGTGCTTTTTGATCTCGCCACTTGAGATTCAATTTCACGCGACCCTGCCACTTTGAACTGGCCCACGCCTTCATTTACCAGGTCCAACACTTGCCTTTATTAAGACTTGCCCCTCTTAATACAGGATATCCAGTTTATGGGGGTTTAACAAATATTAATCAGGGTATACTTCGGGTTTGTGGGGCCGAAGCCAAGGTTAATCGGGAAGTAAGTTTAAATTTTGGGCTGCTGAATGTATATGTTTGACTAAGTTAGGGTGAAATTATACGGGCAGTGGGCAAATCAGCCCTCTTGTGTTTTCTGATCTCGCCACTTGAGATTCAGTTTTACACGACCCTGCCACTTTAAACTGGCCCACGCCTTCACCAATCAGACCCAACACTTATCCCAGTTGAAATTTACCCCTCTTGACACGGGACACTGTCTATGGGGTTTAGCAAGGGTCAATCAGGATGTGCTTTGGGTTTGTGGGGCTAAAGCCAGGGTTAATCGGGGAGTAATTAGAGTTTGTGGGGGTGTGTACCCCATCTAAACTTTAAGATTAGGTTTAAGTTTTAAGCTAGTGAATATATATGTTTAGCTCGGAGATATTAGAATACAGAGTTTTGAATGGCGATATATGAACTGCTATGGCAAATGAGCTAGTATGGTAAAGCCAGGTTAATCAGGCCCATGTCTTTCATTATCATGTTCCAACACCACTTGGTTCAACGAACCGGGTGTGCACTGGGACACATCATCAGTAATGTATCCTCGGATCGTCAGGTGTTTCGGGCCTTTAATCACTAGACACCCTACTCGAGGTGGCCCAACAGTGTCAGGCTCAGACACTGCCTGTATTCCTCCCAGGGACCAATAATGAGAGGCATGTAATTCTAAGGGTAATGATATTTTTTTTAAAAAATCACTACCTGGCATCTGTATGCCTAGGGTTACATGGGTTTAATTAACAGTGTTTACCGGGCAATTACTCTAACCGTGGCTAAAAAGGGATTCCTCGGAATACCGAGGTTCCAACAATAACCAGGGCCATCTACTCGCCCGCATGTTTAAAAATAAGACAATAATATTCTTACCGCTAGTTTTGTGTCTTGGGTCAACCATTTTGACTCCAACGAACTGCCTTCAACAACGCGTGACTCCCACCTGGGAGACCAAATCCAGTTACCCCCGTCACTCCGGTCTCCCGGGGAGGTCTCTGAAAAAACTACGATGCTATCCGATTAAAACGTCCCTACCCCGGGACTCCATCTCTGCTTTTATTGTGTCCTAAAACCGGTCTGACCACTCCGACTGCAGACCCTATCTGTTGCTAGGATACCGAGCCGCCTTGTATGTTCAACTCTGAAAGGTACATTGTCCATTTGGGTTTAAATATCTGGGCTTTCTTATTGGCCTTTCGTGAACCTGGAGAATGACGAGCGTGTCACTGTAAGGTTAGGTTAAGATTATGCGGGCAGTGAACAAAAAAGCCCCTTCGTGCTTTTTGATCTCGCCACTTGAGATTCAATTTCACGCGGCCCTGCCACTTTGAACTGGCCCACGCCTTCATTAACCAGGCCCACCACTTGCCTTTATTGAAACTTGCCCCTCTTAACACAGAATATCCACATTAGGGTTAGGGTTAGGGTTAGGGTTAGGGTTAGGGTTGGGTTAGGGTTAGGGTTAGGGTTAGGGTTAGGGTTAGGGCCCCACGAATTAGGGTTAGGGTTAGGGTTAGGTTTAGGGTTAGGGCCCGCGCATTAGGGTTAGGGTAAGGGTTAGGGTTAGGTTGAGATTATGCGGGCAGTGGGCAAAAAAGCCCCCTCGTGTTTTTTGATCTCGCCACTTGAGATTCAATTTCACGTGACCCTGCCACTTTGAACTGGCCCACGCCTTCATTAACCAGGTCCACCACTTGCCTTTATTGAAACTTGCCCCTCTTAACACAGAATATCCAGTTTATGGGAATTTACTAAATTAGGGTGAAATTATGCGGGCAGTGGGCAATTCAGCCCTCTTGTGCTTTCTGATCTTGCCACTTGAGATTCAGTTTCACACGACCCTGCCCCTTCAAAATGACCGACGCCTTCACTAACCAAGTCCAACACTCATCCCTGTTGAAATTTACCCCTCTCAACCCGGAGCACTAGGTCTATGGGGATTTAACAAGGGTCAATCAGGGTGTGCTTTGGGTTTGTGGGGCTAAAACCAGAGTTAATCGGGAAGTGCCTAAAATTTATGGGGATGTGCACCCCATCTGGATTAGGTTTAAATTTTAAACCATACAGGCAGTGGGCAATTCAGCCCTCTTGTGCTTTCTGATCTCGCCACCAGAGATTCAGTTTCACACGATCCTGCCACTTTAAACTGGCCCACGCCTTTACCAACCAGGCCCAACACTTATCCCTGTTGATCAGTCAGGGTGTGCTTTAGGTTTGTACGGCTGAAGCCAGAGTTAATCGGGAAATGCCTAGGGTTTGTGGGGATGTATGCCCCTTTTGGACCTTAGGATTAGGTTTAAATTTTAGGCTAGTGGATATATTTAAACTGGCCGACGCCTTCACCAATCAGACCCAACACTTATTCCTGTTGAAATTACCCCTCTTGACACGGGACACTGTCTATGGGGGTTTAGCAAGGGTCAATCAGGATGTGCTTTGGGTTTGTGGGGCTAAAGCCAGGGTTAATCGGGGAGTGAATAGGGTTTGTGGGGGTGTGTACCCCATCTAAACTTTAGTAGGGTTTGTGGGGGTGTGTACCCCATCTAAACTTTAGTAGGGTTTGTGGGGGTGTGTACCCCATCTAAACTTTAGTAGGGTTTGTGGGGGTGTATACCCCATCTAAACTTTAAGATTAGGTTTAAGTTTGGGTTAGGGTTAGGGTTAGGGTTAGGGTTAGGTTGAGATTATGCGGGCAGTGGGCAAAAAAGCCCCCTCGTGTTTTTTGATCTCGCCACTTGAGATTCAATTTCACGTGACCCTGCCACTTTGAACTGGCCCACGCCTTCATTAACCAGGTCCACCACTTGCCTTTATTGAAACTTGCCCCTCTTAACACAGAATATCCAATTTATGGGAATTTACTAAGTTAGGGTGAAATTATGCGGGCAGTGGGCAATTCAGCCCTCTTGTGCTTTCTGATCTTGCCACTTGAGATTCAGTTTCACACGACCCTGCCACTTCAAAATGACCGACGCCTTCACTAACCAAGTCCAACACTCATCCCTGTTGAAATTTACCCCTCTCGACCCGGAGCACTAAGTCTATGGGGATTTAACAAGGGTCAATCAGGGTGTGCTTTGGGTTTGTGGGGCTAAAACCAGAGTTAATCGGGAAGTGCCTAAAATTTATGGGGATGTGCACCCCATCTGGATTAGGTTTAAATTTTAAACCACACAGGCAGTGGGCAATTCAGCCCTCTTGTGCTTTCTGATCTCGCCACCAGAGATTCAGTTTCACACGATCCTGCCACTTTAAACTGGCCCGCGCCTTTACCAACCAGGCCCAACACTTATCCCTGTTGATCAGTCAGGGTGTGCTTTAGGTTTGTACGGCTGAAGCCAGAGTTCCTAGGGTTTGTGGGGGTGTATGCCCCTTTTGGACCCTAGGATTAGGTTTAAATTTTAGGCTAGTGGATATATTTAAACTGGCCGACGCCTTCACCAATCAGACCCAACACTTATTCCTGTTGAAATTACCCCTCTTGACACGGGACACTGTCTATGGGAGTTTAGCAAGGGTCAATCAGGATGTGCTTTGGGTTTGTGGGGCTAAAGCCAGGGTTAATCGGGGAGTGAATAGGGTTTGTGGGGGTGTGTACCCCATCTAAACTTTAGTAGGGTTTGTGGGGGTGTGTACCCCATCTAAACTTTAATAGGGTTTGTGGGGGTGTGTACCCCATCTAAACTTTAGTAGGGTTTGTGGGGGTGTATACCCCATCTAAACTTTAAGATTAGGTTTAAGTTTTAAGCTAGTGAATATATATGTTTGACTAGGAGATATTAGAATACAGAATTTTAAATGACAGTATATGAACTGCTATGGCGAATGAGCTAGTATAATAAAGCCAGGTTAATCTAGACCATGCCTTTCATTATCAAGGTCCGACACCACTTGGTTCAACGAACCGGGTGTGCACTGGGACACATCATCAGTAATGTAACCTCGGATCATCAGGTGTTTCGGGCCTTTAATCACTAGACACCCTACTCGAGGTGGCCCAACAGTGTCAGGCTCAGACACTGCCTGTATTCCTCCCAGGGACCAATAATGAGAGGCATGTAATTCTAAGGGTAATGATATTTTTTTTTAAAAATCACTACCTGGCATCTATATGCCAAGGGTTACATGGAAAATAAAACAATAATATTCTTACCACTAGTTTTGTGTCTTGGGTCAACCATTTTAACTCCAACAAACTGCCTCCAACAACGCTTAACTCCCGCCTGGGAGACCAAATCCACTTACTCCCATCACTCCGGTCTCCCGGGGAGGTCTCTGAAAAATGCTATCCGGTTAAAACATCCCTAGCCCGGGACTCCATCTCCACTTTTATTGTGTCCTAAAACCTGTCTAACCACTCCAACTGCAGACCCTATCTGTTGCTAGGATACCAAGCAGCCTTACCTATTCAACTCTTAAAGGTACACTGTCCATTTGGGTTTAAATATCTAAGCCTTCTTATTGGCCTCCAGTGGCCTGGAGAATGAAGAGCGTGTCACTGTAAGGTTAGGTTGAGATTATGCGGGCAGTGAGCAAAAAAGCCCCCTCGTGTTTTTTGATCTCGCCACTTGAGATTCAATTTCACGTGACCCCGCATTAGGGTTAGGGTTAGGGTTAGGGTTAGGGTTAGGGTTAGGGTTAGGGTTAGGGTTAGGGTTAGGGCCCGCATTAGGGTTAGGGTTAGGGTTAGGGTTAGGGTTAGGGTTAGGGTTAGGGTTAGGGTTAGGGCCCGCATTAGGGTTAGGGTTAGGGTTAGGGTTAGGGTTAGGGTTAGGGTTAGGGTTAGGGTTAGGGTTAGGGTTTGGGTTAGGGTTAGGGTTAGGGTTAGGGTTAGGGTTAGGGTTAGGGTTAGGGTTAGGGTTAGGTTGAGATTATGCGGGCAGTAGGCAAAAAAGCCCCCTCGTGCTTTTTGATCTCGCCACTTGAGATTCAATTTCACGCGACCCTGCCACTTTGAACTGGCCCACGCCTTCATTAACCAGGTCCAACACTTGCCTTTATTGAAACTTGCCCCTCTTAACACAGAATATCCCGTTTATGGGGATTTAAACCAGTATTAATCAGGGTATACTTAGGGTTTGTGGGGGTGTGTGTGCCCCTTTTGGACTTTAGGATTAGGTTTGAGTGCAGGCCTGGTGGATGTATATGTTTGGCTGGGAGAGCAAGGGTTAATCGGGGTGTGTTTAGGGTTTGTGGGGCTGAAGCCAGGGCTAATCGGGAAGTGCCTAGGGTTTGTGGGGGTGTGTGCCCCTTTTGGACTTTAGGATTAGGTTTGAGTGTTGGACCGGTGGATGTACATATCGGTTTGTGGGGGTTTAGCAAGGGTTAATCGGGGTGTGCTTAGGGTTTGTGGGGCTGAAGCCCGGGCTAATCAGGAAGTGTCTAGTGTTTGTGGGGGTGTGTGTGCCCCTTTTGGACTTTAGGATTAGGTTTGAGGGTAGGCCTGGTGGATGTATATGTTTGGCTGGGAGAGGTTAGGCTGCCGAGTTTTGAGTATGAGCTGGTATTGGAGGCTAGGCTTATATAGGGAAGTCCGGTTAATCTGGTCCATACCTTTCATTGTCGTGGTCCGGTCCCACTTGGTTCAACGAACCGGGTGTGCAGTGGGACACATCGTCAGTGATGCACCCACGGATCATCAGGTGTTTCGGGCCTTTAATCATCATACACCCTCCCCGAAGTGGCCCCACCAAAGCTGATCAGGCTTGGTTTGTGTATTTCCCCTGGACCAGACAATGAAAGGCATGTAATTCTGAGGGTAATGCTATTTTAAAGGGTATATAACTGGTGGTGTGGGGTGAGTTTAGCCCCCTGGCGAGAAGAGCATCCGTATTTACGGGTTGTGAAGATGTTAGTTTCAGGGCAGCCTAGCTTTTTAGGCCTCATTTAGGCCGTACGGAGAATAAGTATGCAGTGTTTCAATCCATCTCCTCTCTGCTAGTTTTCTTTGGGCGTTTGACCAGTTTATGTTAGTTTCCAGGCCTAATATTTTTAAGGGGTACGTCCCATGCTCCTGGAAGTGCCTGCTAACTGGTCTGTTTTGGTTTCCCCTTCTGATGTTACTGAGGTGTCCCGTGAGTCTGGTTCTCAAGCTGTTGCCCGTCTCCCCGATGTATATAATATGGCATTCTGTGCACAGGATGGCATATACTACATTCTTTTGTTCACAAGTTATCCTCTGCTCTATCTCGGCCCACTTTCCTGTGGCTCTGTTGTGTATGCTTTTTGAAATTCTCAGGTATATGCATGCCCTGCAGTTTCCCACCTCACAGTTTGGCGCTGCTCGTACTTTGGTACTGACTAGTATGTCTTTCAGATTCCTACCCCTTTTGAAGGCTGAGACAATGGTGTATTGTCCCAGTGTCCCCACTTCCGTTTTCAGTTGCTCAAAGCGTGTTTTGACCATCCTGTGAATATTCACTGCCATCCCACTGTATCCCGTTATCAAGGGTAGTTTCGGTGTTGTGATGTTCTGTGGTCGGGGATTTGTGATACTTTTCAGAAAGTCAGATTTAATGTGCCTAAGTCTCCTTCTGCTGTAGCCCCTGTGTCTAAGAGCAGAGAAGAGGATGGTTGTGGCCTGGTGGAAGTCCTCCGGCCTAGTGCAAATGCGGTGAAAGCGGGTCAGCTGTCCCTTGACAATGCCTCTGAAGGTGTGTTTGGGATGGTGACTCCCTGTGTGTAGGAGGGTGTGTGTGTCTGTGGTTTTAAAGAATACCTTGGTAGCTAGTTTTCGGTTGCCACTTTCTGGTGCTAGTTTAAACACTGTGGTGTCCAGGAAGTCAATCTTCTCCTTATCTGTTATAGCTTTAACCTTAATGGATGGGTGATGAGTGTTTAGGATTTGAATAAATTCCTCTAATTCCCCCTCTGAGTGTGTCCACACTCCCCAGATGTCATCCAGGTATCTATAGAGACACATGGGTTTTTTAGGGCACTCTGGATAGACTGTTTCCTCCCACCCAGCCATGTATATATTGGCATAGGCTGGAGCAAACTTCTTTCCCATTGCTGTGCCCTTGACTTGTAGGTAGAATTTACCATCGAATTCAAAGTCATTTTTAGTCAGGCTGAGGTGAAGGAGTTCTAGCAAGGCCTCGTCCGGTCTCCCTAGCTGAGGGTTCCTCCGTAGGATGTCCCTCACTGCCTCTATACCCCTGTCCGTTTCAATATTGGTGTACAGGCTTTCGATGTCCATGGTGAAGAGTATGGCCCCAGGGGGCACTGACATGGAATTGACTATCCGGACAAAGTGATACGTGTCCTTGATGTAGCTGGGGTGTTTCTGTGAGAGTGGATTAAGGCAGGCATCAATGAACTCCGCTATCCCGTATGACTCACTGCTGCAGTCTGACACGATGGGCCTACCGGGTGGAATTTCCCCCGGAACAGTCCACGAGTCTGGGTTCTTGTGTATTTTGGGAAGGATATAAAACTTTCTCGCCCGTGGCTGCATCCCAGTCAGGTACTCTACTTGCTTCCCTTTGAGGTACCCAGTCCTTTCCAGTTTTTGCAAAATGTTCCCAATTTCTGTGTGTGTTTCCCAATATATGGGTTCCTTTAGTTTCGTGTAGTGCTCTGTGTTGTTTAATTGTCTGTGTGCTTCAAATAGGTATTGTTGTTTGTCCATGATAACTATGCTGCTCCCTTTATCCGCTGGTTTGATAACAATGTCCATGTTTTCCCTCAGTTCTGTCAGGGCTGCTCTCTCCTTCCTGGTTAGATTGGGCTTATCCTGTACTTCCCTCTCCCTCTCTATTATCTCACCCAGTGTGCTCTTAAATTCTAAAATAGCTTCGGACCTGTACCTTCTCTTGGGCATCCAGTTCGAGGGAGGGGTGAAAGGGGTCTTTCTACGTTCTGACTCACCGAAATAGTCAACGAGTACCAGTCTCCTATAGAACTTGTTCATGTCCCTCTCAATCTGCTCCTTATGGAGCTTTGCAGTCGGTACAAAAGTCAGGCCCCTGTTCAGAACCTTTTGCTGGGTTTCTGTAGGGGTGAATGTACGGGAGAGGTTCACGATGGTCTCTCCCAGTCGTGGACCCTGCCTCTCTTGGCTTTGTCCCCACTCTAGTTTAAAGCCTGCATCCACCTCTTGACCATTGTCTGGGCTGTGTTCTCTGTCCAATGGATATGGTCTGTGTCTACCTTAAACTGTCTCGCCGGGATTGCAGGGATATGATTCTTAGTTCTAATAACCTTGTTTAGTTGGCCCAGGGTTGCTTGTTCTGCCTCTGTCAAGCTGTGGCTAAAGTTTAATTCCGGCACCCAGATACTGGCATGGGGAAATTTAATGCTGGCCATCCTCAGTAGTTGTTGAAGCTGTTTAGCAGCTGTTGTTAGTTTATGGGACCTGTTGTTTATTCCGAAAGAAAGGATGACCTTCTTAATTTCTGGCTGTGGCTCTAACTTGTCAAGGACAGCAGTGGCATGGATGAATTTGGCCCCCGGAAAGCTGTCCAATTGAATATCCTTATTAGGGCATCTTTTGATCCTGGAAATGTTAGAGTCCCCTATAAACAGTATAGGTTTAAGGGGCCTCAGTTCCCAATTTAAATTTTTCTGTTTAGAGTTAGGGTGCCTAGTTATTCGACAACCTTGGCTGTTGCAACGGAGGCGTACCTGTCCCCTCGTCCGTCCGCTGTCCTGCGGCTCTCGGGCTGGGGTGGCTCCCCTTGTCCGTCCTTCCATTCGTACGGGTGTGGGGTGGGGTGCCGATTCCCCGGAGTCCTGGGTAGGGGAAGTCGTGGGGGTGGCAGGCTGGGACTCCTGCGTTGCTAGGTTGGATTGCGTCCTCTCAGAGGGGCTCGTGGGTGGGGAGGGGTGCCCTCGGCCCCTTCTCCGTCTCCGCGGTGGGGGCAGTAGGGCTGCATCGGCGTCACGAGGGTTAACCAGCTCCAGCGCCCTCGGGTGGACCGCGTCGGTACTGCCACTGTTAACCAGCTCCAGCGCCCTCGGGTGGACCGTGTCGGAACTGCCACTGCGCCTGTTGCGCTGCATGCGTGTCCATCCCAAAACGTCCCGCAGTACAATCACTGGGCTCCGGTTCGCTTTACCCAGTACCGACGGACAAGGTACAGTCCGGGCGGTCTTTCCCCGGGGCTCGGGTGTGACTTGGGCCCGGTCCTGGTTAACCCAGAAACCGTCCCTGGAGGTCGAGGGTCCGTTCCCCTCCTGCCCTTGGGATGCGGTCTCCGCGGTCAGTGGGAAGGCCTGGGGCCCCCCGTCGGTCCGATCCGCCGCGACCTGCCGTTCCGGCCCAGGTCCCGAGACCAGATCGAAAATATGTTTCTGGACCATCTCCAATTTGATTTGAAATTTGTCTTTTAATTTTCGTTTGTTCCAGATTACAGCTTTGGTGACCGCTTCTTGTAGGCGATCAGTCAAATTTGACTCAACAAGTTTTAGTTCCAATTCTTGCAGGCTACTCCGGTAATGCCCAATTAAAATTCGTCTTGTTTCTTTAGCCCAACCGTCCGCATTCGCAGCAATTCTACCAAGCGTTTCTTGCGAAGGGTTCGCAGGTTTAACAGATTTGGTTAGTCTGTGGGCTAGCTTAATGATCCCCCTCGGTGGTTGGATCTGCTTTTCCAAAATGTTCATGTGATGAAGAGTCCGGACCATTTTATAAAGTAATCTAACCGTGGTTGAGAAGGAATCCCTCGGGATACCGGGGTTCCGGCCAGTCACTCGCCCACGTGTTAGGTTTCTCTCTCTCCAATTACTCCTCCACATCGTTAAAGTAAGACAATGTTCTTACCGCTTGTTTTGCGTCTTGGGTCACTGATTTTGACTCCAGCGAATTGCCTTTAATAAAGCGTGATTCCCGACTAGAAGACCAAATCCAGTTACACCCGTCACCCTGGCCTCCCGAGCGGTGTTTGGGAAAACCCGCGGTGCTGTCCGGTTAAAACGTCCCCGTCCCAGGGCTGCTCCTCAGCATTGTGTTCTAAAACCCGTCTGTCCACTTCCCTGCAGCAGACCCTATCTGTTGCTAGGATACCTGGCCGCCTTGTTTGTTCAGCTCTTAAAGGTACATTGTCTACTAATTGTCCTTTTGTTTCCATTTGGGTTTAAATCTCTGGGCTTTCCTATTGGCCTTTCGTAGGACTGGAAAATGAAGGGCGTGTCACTGTAAGGTTAGGTTGAGATTATGCGGGCAGTAGGCAAAAAAGCCCCCTCGTGCTTTTTGATCTCGCCACTTGAGATTCAATTTCACGCGACCCTGCCACTTTGAACTGGCCCACGCCTTCATTAACCAGGTCCAACACTTGCCTTTATTGAAACTTGCCCCTCTTAACACAGAATATCCCGTTTATGGGGATTTAAACCAGTATTAATCAGGGTATACTTAGGGTTTGTGGGGGTGTGTGTGCCCCTTTTGGACTTTAGGATTAGGTTTGAGTGCAGGCCTGGTGGATGTATATGTTTGGCTGGGAGAGCAAGGGTTAATCGGGGTGTGTTTAGGGTTTGTGGGGCTGAAGCCAGGGCTAATCGGGAAGTGCCTAGGGTTTGTGGGGGTGTGTGCCCCTTTTGGACTTTAGGATTAGGTTTGAGTGTTGGACCGGTGGATGTACATATCGGTTTGTGGGGGTTTAGCAAGGGTTAATCGGGGTGTGCTTAGGGTTTGTGGGGCTGAAGCCCGGGCTAATCAGGAAGTGTCTAGGGTTTGTGGGGGTGTGTGTGCCCCTTTTGGACTTTAGGATTAGGTTTGAGGGTAGGCCTGGTGGATGTATATGTTTGGCTGGGAGAGGTTAGGCTGCCGAGTTTTGAGTATGAGCTGGTATTGGAGGCTAGGCTTATATAGGGAAGTCCGGTTAATCTGGTCCATACCTTTCATTGTCGTGGTCCGGTCCCACTTGGTTCAACGAACCGGGTGTGCAGTGGGACACATCGTCAGTGATGCACCCACGGATCATCAGGTGTTTCGGGCCTTTAATCATCATACACCCTCCCCGAAGTGGCCCCACCAAAGCTGATCAGGCTTGGTTTGTGTATTTCCCCTGGACCAGACAATGAAAGGCATGTAATTCTGAGGGTAATGCTATTTTAAAGGGTATATAACTGGTGGTGTGGGGTGAGTTTAGCCCCCTGGCGAGAAGAGCATCCGTATTTACGGGTTGTGAAGATGTTAGTTTCAGGGCAGCCTAGCTTTTTAGGCCTCATTTAGGCCGTACGGAGAATAAGTATGCAGTGTTTCAATCCATCTCCTCTCTGCTAGTTTTCTTTGGGCGTTTGACCAGTTTATGTTAGTTTCCAGGCCTAATATTTTTAAGGGGTACGTCCCATGCTCCTGGAAGTGCCTGCTAACTGGTCTGTTTTGGTTTCCCCTTCTGATGTTACTGAGGTGTCCCGTGAGTCTGGTTCTCAAGCTGTTGCCCGTCTCCCCGATGTATATAATATGGCATTCTGTGCACAGGATGGCATATACTACATTCTTTTGTTCACAAGTTATCCTCTGCTCTATCTCGGCCCACTTTCCTGTGGCTCTGTTGTGTATGCTTTTTGAAATTCTCAGGTATATGCATGCCCTGCAGTTTCCCACCTCACAGTTTGGCGCTGCTCGTACTTTGGTACTGACTAGTATGTCTTTCAGATTCCTACCCCTTTTGAAGGCTGAGACAATGGTGTATTGTCCCAGTGTCCCCACTTCCGTTTTCAGTTGCTCAAAGCGTGTTTTGACCATCCTGTGAATATTCACTGCCATCCCACTGTATCCCGTTATCAAGGGTAGTTTCGGTGTTGTGATGTTCTGTGGTCGGGGATTTGTGATACTTTTCAGAAAGTCAGATTTAATGTGCCTAAGTCTCCTTCTGCTGTAGCCCCTGTGTCTAAGAGCAGAGAAGAGGATGGTTGTGGCCTGGTGGAAGTCCTCCGGCCTAGTGCAAATGCGGTGAAAGCGGGTCAGCTGTCCCTTGACAATGCCTCTGAAGGTGTGTTTGGGATGGTGACTCCCTGTGTGTAGGAGGGTGTGTGTGTCTGTGGTTTTAAAGAATACCTTGGTAGCTAGTTTTCGGTTGCCACTTTCTGGTGCTAGTTTAAACACTGTGGTGTCCAGGAAGTCAATCTTCTCCTTATCTGTTATAGCTTTAACCTTAATGGATGGGTGATGAGTGTTTAGGATTTGAATAAATTCCTCTAATTCCCCCTCTGAGTGTGTCCACACTCCCCAGATGTCATCCAGGTATCTATAGAGACACATGGGTTTTTTAGGGCACTCTGGATAGACTGTTTCCTCCCACCCAGCCATGTATATATTGGCATAGGCTGGAGCAAACTTCTTTCCCATTGCTGTGCCCTTGACTTGTAGGTAGAATTTACCATCGAATTCAAAGTCATTTTTAGTCAGGCTGAGGTGAAGGAGTTCTAGCAAGGCCTCGTCCGGTCTCCCTAGCTGAGGGTTCCTCCGTAGGATGTCCCTCACTGCCTCTATACCCCTGTCCGTTTCAATATTGGTGTACAGGCTTTCGATGTCCACCAGGGGGCACTGACATGGAATTGACTATCCGGACAAAGTGATACGTGTCCTTGATGTAGCTGGGGTGTTTCTGTGAGAGTGGATTAAGGCAGGCATCAATGAACTCCGCTATCCCGTATGACTCACTGCTGCAGTCTGACACGATGGGCCTACCGGGTGGAATTTCCCCCGGAACAGTCCACGAGTCTGGGTTCTTGTGTATTTTGGGAAGGATATAAAACTTTCTCGCCCGTGGCTGCATCCCAGTCAGGTACTCTACTTGCTTCCCTTTGAGGTACCCAGTCCTTTCCAGTTTTTGCAAAATGTTCCCAATTTCTGTGTGTGTTTCCCAATATATGGGTTCCTTTAGTTTCGTGTAGTGCTCTGTGTTGTTTAATTGTCTGTGTGCTTCAAATAGGTATTGTTGTTTGTCCATGATAACTATGCTGCTCCCTTTATCCGCTGGTTTGATAACAATGTCCATGTTTTCCCTCAGTTCTGTCAGGGCTGCTCTCTCCTTCCTGGTTAGATTGGGCTTATCCTGTACTTCCCTCTCCCTCTCTATTATCTCACCCAGTGTGCTCTTAAATTCTAAAATAGCTTCGGACCTGTACCTTCTCTTGGGCATCCAGTTCGAGGGAGGGGTGAAAGGGGTCTTTCTACGTTCTGACTCACCGAAATAGTCAACGAGTACCAGTCTCCTATAGAACTTGTTCATGTCCCTCTCAATCTGCTCCTTATGGAGCTTTGCAGTCGGTACAAAAGTCAGGCCCCTGTTCAGAACCTTTTGCTGGGTTTCTGTAGGGGTGAATGTACGGGAGAGGTTCACGATGGTCTCTCCCAGTCGTGGACCCTGCCTCTCTTGGCTTTGTCCCCACTCTAGTTTAAAGCCTGCATCCACCTCTTGACCATTGTCTGGGCTGTGTTCTCTGTCCAATGGATATGGTCTGTGTCTACCTTAAACTGTCTCGCCGGGATTGCAGGGATATGATTCTTAGTTCTAATAACCTTGTTTAGTTGGCCCAGGGTTGCTTGTTCTGCCTCTGTCAAGCTGTGGCTAAAGTTTAATTCCGGCACCCAGATACTGGCATGGGGAAATTTAATGCTGGCCATCCTCAGTAGTTGTTGAAGCTGTTTAGCAGCTGTTGTTAGTTTATGGGACCTGTTGTTTATTCCGAAAGAAAGGATGACCTTCTTAATTTCTGGCTGTGGCTCTAACTTGTCAAGGACAGCAGTGGCATGGATGAATTTGGCCCCCGGAAAGCTGTCCAATTGAATATCCTTATTAGGGCATCTTTTGATCCTGGAAATGTTAGAGTCCCCTATAAACAGTATAGGTTTAAGGGGCCTCAGTTCCCAATTTAAATTTTTCTGTTTAGAGTTAGGGTGCCTAGTTATTCGACAACCTTGGCTGTTGCAACGGAGGCGTACCTGTCCCCTCGTCCGTCCGCTGTCCTGCGGCTCTCGGGCTGGGGTGGCTCCCCTTGTCCGTCCTTCCATTCGTACGGGTGTGGGGTGGGGTGCCGATTCCCCGGAGTCCTGGGTAGGGGAAGTCGTGGGGGTGGCAGGCTGGGACTCCTGCGTTGCTAGGTTGGATTGCGTCCTCTCAGAGGGGCTCGTGGGTGGGGAGGGGTGCCCTCGGCCCCTTCTCCGTCTCCGCGGTGGGGGCAGTAGGGCTGCATCGGCGTCACGAGGGTTAACCAGCTCCAGCGCCCTCGGGTGGACCGCGTCGGTACTGCCACTGTTAACCAGCTCCAGCGCCCTCGGGTGGACCGTGTCGGAACTGCCACTGCGCCTGTTGCGCTGCATGCGTGTCCATCCCAAAACGTCCCGCAGTACAATCACTGGGCTCCGGTTCGCTTTACCCAGTACCGACGGACAAGGTACAGTCCGGGCGGTCTTTCCCCGGGGCTCGGGTGTGACTTGGGCCCGGTCCTGGTTAACCCAGAAACCGTCCCTGGAGGTCGAGGGTCCGTTCCCCTCCTGCCCTTGGGATGCGGTCTCCGCGGTCAGTGGGAAGGCCTGGGGCCCCCCGTCGGTCCGATCCGCCGCGACCTGCCGTTCCGGCCCAGGTCCCGAGACCAGATCGAAAATATGTTTCTGGACCATCTCCAATTTGATTTGAAATTTGTCTTTTAATTTTCGTTTGTTCCAGATTACAGCTTTGGTGACCGCTTCTTGTAGGCGATCAGTCAAATTTGACTCAACAAGTTTTAGTTCCAATTCTTGCAGGCTACTCCGGTAATGCCCAATTAAAATTCGTCTTGTTTCTTTAGCCCAACCGTCCGCATTCGCAGCAATTCTACCAAGCGTTTCTTGCGAAGGGTTCGCAGGTTTAACAGATTTGGTTAGTCTGTGGGCTAGCTTAATGATCCCCCTCGGTGGTTGGATCTGCTTTTCCAAAATGTTCATGTGATGAAGAGTCCGGACCATTTTATAAAGTAATCTAACCGTGGTTGAGAAGGAATCCCTCGGGATACCGGGGTTCCGGCCAGTCACTCGCCCACGTGTTAGGTTTCTCTCTCTCCAATTACTCCTCCACATCGTTAAAGTAAGACAATGTTCTTACCGCTTGTTTTGCGTCTTGGGTCACTGATTTTGACTCCAGCGAATTGCCTTTAATAAAGCGTGATTCCCGACTAGAAGACCAAATCCAGTTACACCCGTCACCCTGGCCTCCCGAGCGGTGTTTGGGAAAACCCGCGGTGCTGTCCGGTTAAAACGTCCCCGTCCCAGGGCTGCTCCTCAGCATTGTGTTCTAAAACCCGTCTGTCCACTTCCCTGCAGCAGACCCTATCTGTTGCTAGGATACCTGGCCGCCTTGTTTGTTCAGCTCTTAAAGGTACATTGTCTACTAATTGTCCTTTTGTTTCCATTTGGGTTTAAATCTCTGGGCTTTCCTATTGGCCTTTCGTAGGACTGGAAAATGAAGGGCGTGTCACTGTAAGGTTAGGTTGAGATTATGCGGGCAGTAGGCAAAAAAGCCCCCTCGTGCTTTTTGATCTCGCCACTTGAGATTCAATTTCACGCGACCCTGCCACTTTGAACTGGCCCACGCCTTCATTAACCAGGTCCAACACTTGCCTTTATTGAAACTTGCCCCTCTTAACACAGAATATCCCGTTTATGGGGATTTAAACCAGTATTAATCAGGGTATACTTAGGGTTTGTGGGGGTGTGTGTGCCCCTTTTGGACTTTAGGATTAGGTTTGAGTGCAGGCCTGGTGGATGTATATGTTTGGCTGGGAGAGCAAGGGTTAATCGGGGTGTGTTTAGGGTTTGTGGGGCTGAAGCCAGGGCTAATCGGGAAGTGCCTAGGGTTTGTGGGGGTGTGTGCCCCTTTTGGACTTTAGGATTAGGTTTGAGTGTTGGACCGGTGGATGTACATATCGGTTTGTGGGGGTTTAGCAAGGGTTAATCGGGGTGTGCTTAGGGTTTGTGGGGCTGAAGCCCGGGCTAATCAGGAAGTGTCTAGGGTTTGTGGGGGTGTGTGTGCCCCTTTTGGACTTTAGGATTAGGTTTGAGGGTAGGCCTGGTGGATGTATATGTTTGGCTGGGAGAGGTTAGGCTGCCGAGTTTTGAGTATGAGCTGGTATTGGAGGCTAGGCTTATATAGGGAAGTCCGGTTAATCTGGTCCATACCTTTCATTGTCGTGGTCCGGTCCCACTTGGTTCAACGAACCGGGTGTGCAGTGGGACACATCGTCAGTGATGCACCCACGGATCATCAGGTGTTTCGGGCCTTTAATCATCATACACCCTCCCCGAAGTGGCCCCACCAAAGCTGATCAGGCTTGGTTTGTGTATTTCCCCTGGACCAGACAATGAAAGGCATGTAATTCTGAGGGTAATGCTATTTTAAAGGGTATATAACTGGTGGTGTGGGGTGAGTTTAGCCCCCTGGCGAGAAGAGCATCCGTATTTACGGGTTGTGAAGATGTTAGTTTCAGGGCAGCCTAGCTTTTTAGGCCTCATTTAGGCCGTACGGAGAATAAGTATGCAGTGTTTCAATCCATCTCCTCTCTGCTAGTTTTCTTTGGGCGTTTGACCAGTTTATGTTAGTTTCCAGGCCTAATATTTTTAAGGGGTACGTCCCATGCTCCTGGAAGTGCCTGCTAACTGGTCTGTTTTGGTTTCCCCTTCTGATGTTACTGAGGTGTCCCGTGAGTCTGGTTCTCAAGCTGTTGCCCGTCTCCCCGATGTATATAATATGGCATTCTGTGCACAGGATGGCATATACTACATTCTTTTGTTCACAAGTTATCCTCTGCTCTATCTCGGCCCACTTTCCTGTGGCTCTGTTGTGTATGCTTTTTGAAATTCTCAGGTATATGCATGCCCTGCAGTTTCCCACCTCACAGTTTGGCGCTGCTCGTACTTTGGTACTGACTAGTATGTCTTTCAGATTCCTACCCCTTTTGAAGGCTGAGACAATGGTGTATTGTCCCAGTGTCCCCACTTCCGTTTTCAGTTGCTCAAAGCGTGTTTTGACCATCCTGTGAATATTCACTGCCATCCCACTGTATCCCGTTATCAAGGGTAGTTTCGGTGTTGTGATGTTCTGTGGTCGGGGATTTGTGATACTTTTCAGAAAGTCAGATTTAATGTGCCTAAGTCTCCTTCTGCTGTAGCCCCTGTGTCTAAGAGCAGAGAAGAGGATGGTTGTGGCCTGGTGGAAGTCCTCCGGCCTAGTGCAAATGCGGTGAAAGCGGGTCAGCTGTCCCTTGACAATGCCTCTGAAGGTGTGTTTGGGATGGTGACTCCCTGTGTGTAGGAGGGTGTGTGTGTCTGTGGTTTTAAAGAATACCTTGGTAGCTAGTTTTCGGTTGCCACTTTCTGGTGCTAGTTTAAACACTGTGGTGTCCAGGAAGTCAATCTTCTCCTTATCTGTTATAGCTTTAACCTTAATGGATGGGTGATGAGTGTTTAGGATTTGAATAAATTCCTCTAATTCCCCCTCTGAGTGTGTCCACACTCCCCAGATGTCATCCAGGTATCTATAGAGACACATGGGTTTTTTAGGGCACTCTGGATAGACTGTTTCCTCCCACCCAGCCATGTATATATTGGCATAGGCTGGAGCAAACTTCTTTCCCATTGCTGTGCCCTTGACTTGTAGGTAGAATTTACCATCGAATTCAAAGTCATTTTTAGTCAGGCTGAGGTGAAGGAGTTCTAGCAAGGCCTCGTCCGGTCTCCCTAGCTGAGGGTTCCTCCGTAGGATGTCCCTCACTGCCTCTATACCCCTGTCCGTTTCAATATTGGTGTACAGGCTTTCGATGTCCACCAGGGGGCACTGACATGGAATTGACTATCCGGACAAAGTGATACGTGTCCTTGATGTAGCTGGGGTGTTTCTGTGAGAGTGGATTAAGGCAGGCATCAATGAACTCCGCTATCCCGTATGACTCACTGCTGCAGTCTGACACGATGGGCCTACCGGGTGGAATTTCCCCCGGAACAGTCCACGAGTCTGGGTTCTTGTGTATTTTGGGAAGGATATAAAACTTTCTCGCCCGTGGCTGCATCCCAGTCAGGTACTCTACTTGCTTCCCTTTGAGGTACCCAGTCCTTTCCAGTTTTTGCAAAATGTTCCCAATTTCTGTGTGTGTTTCCCAATATATGGGTTCCTTTAGTTTCGTGTAGTGCTCTGTGTTGTTTAATTGTCTGTGTGCTTCAAATAGGTATTGTTGTTTGTCCATGATAACTATGCTGCTCCCTTTATCCGCTGGTTTGATAACAATGTCCATGTTTTCCCTCAGTTCTGTCAGGGCTGCTCTCTCCTTCCTGGTTAGATTGGGCTTATCCTGTACTTCCCTCTCCCTCTCTATTATCTCACCCAGTGTGCTCTTAAATTCTAAAATAGCTTCGGACCTGTACCTTCTCTTGGGCATCCAGTTCGAGGGAGGGGTGAAAGGGGTCTTTCTACGTTCTGACTCACCGAAATAGTCAACGAGTACCAGTCTCCTATAGAACTTGTTCATGTCCCTCTCAATCTGCTCCTTATGGAGCTTTGCAGTCGGTACAAAAGTCAGGCCCCTGTTCAGAACCTTTTGCTGGGTTTCTGTAGGGGTGAATGTACGGGAGAGGTTCACGATGGTCTCTCCCAGTCGTGGACCCTGCCTCTCTTGGCTTTGTCCCCACTCTAGTTTAAAGCCTGCATCCACCTCTTGACCATTGTCTGGGCTGTGTTCTCTGTCCAATGGATATGGTCTGTGTCTACCTTAAACTGTCTCGCCGGGATTGCAGGGATATGATTCTTAGTTCTAATAACCTTGTTTAGTTGGCCCAGGGTTGCTTGTTCTGCCTCTGTCAAGCTGTGGCTAAAGTTTAATTCCGGCACCCAGATACTGGCATGGGGAAATTTAATGCTGGCCATCCTCAGTAGTTGTTGAAGCTGTTTAGCAGCTGTTGTTAGTTTATGGGACCTGTTGTTTATTCCGAAAGAAAGGATGACCTTCTTAATTTCTGGCTGTGGCTCTAACTTGTCAAGGACAGCAGTGGCATGGATGAATTTGGCCCCCGGAAAGCTGTCCAATTGAATATCCTTATTAGGGCATCTTTTGATCCTGGAAATGTTAGAGTCCCCTATAAACAGTATAGGTTTAAGGGGCCTCAGTTCCCAATTTAAATTTTTCTGTTTAGAGTTAGGGTGCCTAGTTATTCGACAACCTTGGCTGTTGCAACGGAGGCGTACCTGTCCCCTCGTCCGTCCGCTGTCCTGCGGCTCTCGGGCTGGGGTGGCTCCCCTTGTCCGTCCTTCCATTCGTACGGGTGTGGGGTGGGGTGCCGATTCCCCGGAGTCCTGGGTAGGGGAAGTCGTGGGGGTGGCAGGCTGGGACTCCTGCGTTGCTAGGTTGGATTGCGTCCTCTCAGAGGGGCTCGTGGGTGGGGAGGGGTGCCCTCGGCCCCTTCTCCGTCTCCGCGGTGGGGGCAGTAGGGCTGCATCGGCGTCACGAGGGTTAACCAGCTCCAGCGCCCTCGGGTGGACCGCGTCGGTACTGCCACTGTTAACCAGCTCCAGCGCCCTCGGGTGGACCGTGTCGGAACTGCCACTGCGCCTGTTGCGCTGCATGCGTGTCCATCCCAAAACGTCCCGCAGTACAATCACTGGGCTCCGGTTCGCTTTACCCAGTACCGACGGACAAGGTACAGTCCGGGCGGTCTTTCCCCGGGGCTCGGGTGTGACTTGGGCCCGGTCCTGGTTAACCCAGAAACCGTCCCTGGAGGTCGAGGGTCCGTTCCCCTCCTGCCCTTGGGATGCGGTCTCCGCGGTCAGTGGGAAGGCCTGGGGCCCCCCGTCGGTCCGATCCGCCGCGACCTGCCGTTCCGGCCCAGGTCCCGAGACCAGATCGAAAATATGTTTCTGGACCATCTCCAATTTGATTTGAAATTTGTCTTTTAATTTTCGTTTGTTCCAGATTACAGCTTTGGTGACCGCTTCTTGTAGGCGATCAGTCAAATTTGACTCAACAAGTTTTAGTTCCAATTCTTGCAGGCTACTCCGGTAATGCCCAATTAAAATTCGTCTTGTTTCTTTAGCCCAACCGTCCGCATTCGCAGCAATTCTACCAAGCGTTTCTTGCGAAGGGTTCGCAGGTTTAACAGATTTGGTTAGTCTGTGGGCTAGCTTAATGATCCCCCTCGGTGGTTGGATCTGCTTTTCCAAAATGTTCATGTGATGAAGAGTCCGGACCATTTTATAAAGTAATCTAACCGTGGTTGAGAAGGAATCCCTCGGGATACCGGGGTTCCGGCCAGTCACTCGCCCACGTGTTAGGTTTCTCTCTCTCCAATTACTCCTCCACATCGTTAAAGTAAGACAATGTTCTTACCGCTTGTTTTGCGTCTTGGGTCACTGATTTTGACTCCAGCGAATTGCCTTTAATAAAGCGTGATTCCCGACTAGAAGACCAAATCCAGTTACACCCGTCACCCTGGCCTCCCGAGCGGTGTTTGGGAAAACCCGCGGTGCTGTCCGGTTAAAACGTCCCCGTCCCAGGGCTGCTCCTCAGCATTGTGTTCTAAAACCCGTCTGTCCACTTCCCTGCAGCAGACCCTATCTGTTGCTAGGATACCTGGCCGCCTTGTTTGTTCAGCTCTTAAAGGTACATTGTCTACTAATTGTCCTTTTGTTTCCATTTGGGTTTAAATCTCTGGGCTTTCCTATTGGCCTTTCGTAGGACTGGAAAATGAAGGGCGTGTCACTGTAAGGTTAGGTTGAGATTATGCGGGCAGTAGGCAAAAAAGCCCCCTCGTGCTTTTTGATCTCGCCACTTGAGATTCAATTTCACGCGACCCTGCCACTTTGAACTGGCCCACGCCTTCATTAACCAGGTCCAACACTTGCCTTTATTGAAACTTGCCCCTCTTAACACAGAATATCCCGTTTATGGGGATTTAAACCAGTATTAATCAGGGTATACTTAGGGTTTGTGGGGGTGTGTGTGCCCCTTTTGGACTTTAGGATTAGGTTTGAGTGCAGGCCTGGTGGATGTATATGTTTGGCTGGGAGAGCAAGGGTTAATCGGGGTGTGTTTAGGGTTTGTGGGGCTGAAGCCAGGGCTAATCGGGAAGTGCCTAGGGTTTGTGGGGGTGTGTGCCCCTTTTGGACTTTAGGATTAGGTTTGAGTGTTGGACCGGTGGATGTACATATCGGTTTGTGGGGGTTTAGCAAGGGTTAATCGGGGTGTGCTTAGGGTTTGTGGGGCTGAAGCCCGGGCTAATCAGGAAGTGTCTAGGGTTTGTGGGGGTGTGTGTGCCCCTTTTGGACTTTAGGATTAGGTTTGAGGGTAGGCCTGGTGGATGTATATGTTTGGCTGGGAGAGGTTAGGCTGCCGAGTTTTGAGTATGAGCTGGTATTGGAGGCTAGGCTTATATAGGGAAGTCCGGTTAATCTGGTCCATACCTTTCATTGTCGTGGTCCGGTCCCACTTGGTTCAACGAACCGGGTGTGCAGTGGGACACATCGTCAGTGATGCACCCACGGATCATCAGGTGTTTCGGGCCTTTAATCATCATACACCCTCCCCGAAGTGGCCCCACCAAAGCTGATCAGGCTTGGTTTGTGTATTTCCCCTGGACCAGACAATGAAAGGCATGTAATTCTGAGGGTAATGCTATTTTAAAGGGTATATAACTGGTGGTGTGGGGTGAGTTTAGCCCCCTGGCGAGAAGAGCATCCGTATTTACGGGTTGTGAAGATGTTAGTTTCAGGGCAGCCTAGCTTTTTAGGCCTCATTTAGGCCGTACGGAGAATAAGTATGCAGTGTTTCAATCCATCTCCTCTCTGCTAGTTTTCTTTGGGCGTTTGACCAGTTTATGTTAGTTTCCAGGCCTAATATTTTTAAGGGGTACGTCCCATGCTCCTGGAAGTGCCTGCTAACTGGTCTGTTTTGGTTTCCCCTTCTGATGTTACTGAGGTGTCCCGTGAGTCTGGTTCTCAAGCTGTTGCCCGTCTCCCCGATGTATATAATATGGCATTCTGTGCACAGGATGGCATATACTACATTCTTTTGTTCACAAGTTATCCTCTGCTCTATCTCGGCCCACTTTCCTGTGGCTCTGTTGTGTATGCTTTTTGAAATTCTCAGGTATATGCATGCCCTGCAGTTTCCCACCTCACAGTTTGGCGCTGCTCGTACTTTGGTACTGACTAGTATGTCTTTCAGATTCCTACCCCTTTTGAAGGCTGAGACAATGGTGTATTGTCCCAGTGTCCCCACTTCCGTTTTCAGTTGCTCAAAGCGTGTTTTGACCATCCTGTGAATATTCACTGCCATCCCACTGTATCCCGTTATCAAGGGTAGTTTCGGTGTTGTGATGTTCTGTGGTCGGGGATTTGTGATACTTTTCAGAAAGTCAGATTTAATGTGCCTAAGTCTCCTTCTGCTGTAGCCCCTGTGTCTAAGAGCAGAGAAGAGGATGGTTGTGGCCTGGTGGAAGTCCTCCGGCCTAGTGCAAATGCGGTGAAAGCGGGTCAGCTGTCCCTTGACAATGCCTCTGAAGGTGTGTTTGGGATGGTGACTCCCTGTGTGTAGGAGGGTGTGTGTGTCTGTGGTTTTAAAGAATACCTTGGTAGCTAGTTTTCGGTTGCCACTTTCTGGTGCTAGTTTAAACACTGTGGTGTCCAGGAAGTCAATCTTCTCCTTATCTGTTATAGCTTTAACCTTAATGGATGGGTGATGAGTGTTTAGGATTTGAATAAATTCCTCTAATTCCCCCTCTGAGTGTGTCCACACTCCCCAGATGTCATCCAGGTATCTATAGAGACACATGGGTTTTTTAGGGCACTCTGGATAGACTGTTTCCTCCCACCCAGCCATGTATATATTGGCATAGGCTGGAGCAAACTTCTTTCCCATTGCTGTGCCCTTGACTTGTAGGTAGAATTTACCATCGAATTCAAAGTCATTTTTAGTCAGGCTGAGGTGAAGGAGTTCTAGCAAGGCCTCGTCCGGTCTCCCTAGCTGAGGGTTCCTCCGTAGGATGTCCCTCACTGCCTCTATACCCCTGTCCGTTTCAATATTGGTGTACAGGCTTTCGATGTCCATGGTGAAGAGTATGGCCCCAGGGGGCACTGACATGGAATTGACTATCCGGACAAAGTGATACGTGTCCTTGATGTAGCTGGGGTGTTTCTGTGAGAGTGGATTAAGGCAGGCATCAATGAACTCCGCTATCCCGTATGACTCACTGCTGCAGTCTGACACGATGGGCCTACCGGGTGGAATTTCCCCCGGAACAGTCCACGAGTCTGGGTTCTTGTGTATTTTGGGAAGGATATAAAACTTTCTCGCCCGTGGCTGCATCCCAGTCAGGTACTCTACTTGCTTCCCTTTGAGGTACCCAGTCCTTTCCAGTTTTTGCAAAATGTTCCCAATTTCTGTGTGTGTTTCCCAATATATGGGTTCCTTTAGTTTCGTGTAGTGCTCTGTGTTGTTTAATTGTCTGTGTGCTTCAAATAGGTATTGTTGTTTGTCCATGATAACTATGCTGCTCCCTTTATCCGCTGGTTTGATAACAATGTCCATGTTTTCCCTCAGTTCTGTCAGGGCTGCTCTCTCCTTCCTGGTTAGATTGGGCTTATCCTGTACTTCCCTCTCCCTCTCTATTATCTCACCCAGTGTGCTCTTAAATTCTAAAATAGCTTCGGACCTGTACCTTCTCTTGGGCATCCAGTTCGAGGGAGGGGTGAAAGGGGTCTTTCTACGTTCTGACTCACCGAAATAGTCAACGAGTACCAGTCTCCTATAGAACTTGTTCATGTCCCTCTCAATCTGCTCCTTATGGAGCTTTGCAGTCGGTACAAAAGTCAGGCCCCTGTTCAGAACCTTTTGCTGGGTTTCTGTAGGGGTGAATGTACGGGAGAGGTTCACGATGGTCTCTCCCAGTTGTGGACCCTGCCTCTCTTGGCTTTGTCCCCACTCTAGTTTAAAGCCTGCATCCACCTCTTGACCATTGTCTGGGCTGTGTTCTCTGTCCAATGGATATGGTCTGTGTCTACCTTAAACTGTCTCGCCGGGATTGCAGGGATATGATTCTTAGTTCTAATAACCTTGTTTAGTTGGCCCAGGGTTGCTTGTTCTGCCTCTGTCAAGCTGTGGCTAAAGTTTAATTCCGGCACCCAGATACTGGCATGGGGAAATTTAATGCTGGCCATCCTCAGTAGTTGTTGAAGCTGTTTAGCAGCTGTTGTTAGTTTATGGGACCTGTTGTTTATTCCGAAAGAAAGGATGACCTTCTTAATTTCTGGCTGTGGCTCTAACTTGTCAAGGACAGCAGTGGCATGGATGAATTTGGCCCCCGGAAAGCTGTCCAATTGAATATCCTTATTAGGGCATCTTTTGATCCTGGAAATGTTAGAGTCCCCTATAAACAGTATAGGTTTAAGGGGCCTCAGTTCCCAATTTAAATTTTTCTGTTTAGAGTTAGGGTGCCTAGTTATTCGACAACCTTGGCTGTTGCAACGGAGGCGTACCTGTCCCCTCGTCCGTCCGCTGTCCTGCGGCTCTCGGGCTGGGGTGGCTCCCCTTGTCCGTCCTTCCATTCGTACGGGTGTGGGGTGGGGTGCCGATTCCCCGGAGTCCTGGGTAGGGGAAGTCGTGGGGGTGGCAGGCTGGGACTCCTGCGTTGCTAGGTTGGATTGCGTCCTCTCAGAGGGGCTCGTGGGTGGGGAGGGGTGCCCTCGGCCCCTTCTCCGTCTCCGCGGTGGGGGCAGTAGGGCTGCATCGGCGTCACGAGGGTTAACCAGCTCCAGCGCCCTCGGGTGGACCGCGTCGGTACTGCCACTGTTAACCAGCTCCAGCGCCCTCGGGTGGACCGTGTCGGAACTGCCACTGCGCCTGTTGCGCTGCATGCGTGTCCATCCCAAAACGTCCCGCAGTACAATCACTGGGCTCCGGTTCGCTTTACCCAGTACCGACGGACAAGGTACAGTCCGGGCGGTCTTTCCCCGGGGCTCGGGTGTGACTTGGGCCCGGTCCTGGTTAACCCAGAAACCGTCCCTGGAGGTCGAGGGTCCGTTCCCCTCCTGCCCTTGGGATGCGGTCTCCGCGGTCAGTGGGAAGGCCTGGGGCCCCCCGTCGGTCCGATCCGCCGCGACCTGCCGTTCCGGCCCAGGTCCCGAGACCAGATCGAAAATATGTTTCTGGACCATCTCCAATTTGATTTGAAATTTGTCTTTTAATTTTCGTTTGTTCCAGATTACAGCTTTGGTGACCGCTTCTTGTAGGCGATCAGTCAAATTTGACTCAACAAGTTTTAGTTCCAATTCTTGCAGGCTACTCCGGTAATGCCCAATTAAAATTCGTCTTGTTTCTTTAGCCCAACCGTCCGCATTCGCAGCAATTCTACCAAGCGTTTCTTGCGAAGGGTTCGCAGGTTTAACAGATTTGGTTAGTCTGTGGGCTAGCTTAATGATCCCCCTCGGTGGTTGGATCTGCTTTTCCAAAATGTTCATGTGATGAAGAGTCCGGACCATTTTATAAAGTAATCTAACCGTGGTTGAGAAGGAATCCCTCGGGATACCGGGGTTCCGGCCAGTCACTCGCCCACGTGTTAGGTTTCTCTCTCTCCAATTACTCCTCCACATCGTTAAAGTAAGACAATGTTCTTACCGCTTGTTTTGCGTCTTGGGTCACTGATTTTGACTCCAGCGAATTGCCTTTAATAAAGCGTGATTCCCGACTAGAAGACCAAATCCAGTTACACCCGTCACCCTGGCCTCCCGAGCGGTGTTTGGGAAAACCCGCGGTGCTGTCCGG
This sequence comes from Hemitrygon akajei, assembly GCF_048418815.1. Classification (NCBI taxonomy): domain Eukaryota; kingdom Metazoa; phylum Chordata; class Chondrichthyes; order Myliobatiformes; family Dasyatidae; genus Hemitrygon; species Hemitrygon akajei. Next base: position 41,417,552 of record NC_133151.1, read on the forward strand.
TTAAAACGTCCCCGTCCCAGGGCTGCTCCTCAGCATTGTGTTCTAAAACCCGTCTGTCCACTTCCCTGCAGCAGACCCTATCTGTTGCTAGGATACCTGGCCGCCTTGTTTGTTCAGCTCTTAAAGGTACATTGTCTACTAATTGTCC